>NC_053023.1:50087328-50102385 GCF_003073215.2 Triticum urartu
CATTAGCATCATGGATATTCAAGAATTCATACTAACAACATTGCAATCATGCTCATCATTCAAATATTTAGTGCCAAACATTCTAATGCATTCTTCTTCTAGCAACTTGAGCACAATTATCGGAATCCTTATTTTCATGATGATATTAAAAAGATGAAGCATATGAGGTACCCTTAATTCCATTTTTTGTAGTTTTCTTTTATAAACTAAACTAGTGATAAAACAAGAAACAAAAAGATTCGATTGCAAGATCTAAAGATATACCTTCAAGCGCTAACCTCGCAACGGCGCCAGAAAAGAGCTTGATGTCTACTACAGAACCTTCTTCTTGTAGACGTTGTTGGGCCTCCAAGTGCAGAGGTTTGTAGGACAGTAGAAAATTTCCCTCAAGTGGATGACCTAAGGTTTATCAATCTGTAGGAGGCATAGGATGAAGATGGTCTCTCTCAAGCAACCCTGCAACCAAATAAACAAGAGTCTCTTGTGTCCCCAACACACCCAATACAATGGTAAATTGTATAGGTGCACTAGTTCGGCGAAGAGATGGTGATACAAGTGGTATATGGATGGTAGATAAAGGTTTTTTGTAATCTGAAAATATAAAAACAGCAAGGTAACTAATGATAAAAGTGAGCACAAACGGTATTGCAATGCTAGAACAAGGCCTAGGGTTCATACTTTCACTGTGCAAGTTCTCTCAACAATAATAACATAATTGGATCATATAACTATCCCTCACCATCCAACAAAGAGTCACTCCAAAGTCACTAATAGCGGAGAACAAACGAAGAGATTATGGTAGGGTATGAAACCACCTCAAACTTATTCTTTCCAATCAATCCGTTGGGCTATTCCTATAAGTGTCACAAACAGCCCTAGAGTTCGTACTAGAATAACACCTTAAGACACAAACCAACCAAAACCCTAATGTCACCTAGATACTCCAATGTAACCTCCAGTATCCATGGGTATGATTATACGATATGCATCACACAATCTCAGATTCATCTATTCAACCAACACATAGAACCTCAAAGAGTGCCCCAAAGTTTCTACCGGAGAGTCAAGACGAAAACGTGTGCCAACCCCTATGCATAGATTCCCTAGGTCACGGAACCCGCAAGTTGATCACCAAAACATACATCAAGTGGATCATAGAATACCCCATTGTCACCACAGATATCCCACGCAAGACATACATTAAGTGTTCTCAAATCCTTAAAGACTCAATCCGATAAGATAACTTCAAAGGGAACACTCAATCCATTACAAGAGAGTAGAGGGGGAGAAACATCATAAGATCCAACTATAATAGCAAAGCTCGGGATACATCAAAATCGTACCACCTCAAGAACATGAGAGAGAGAGAGATCAAACACATAGCTACTGGTACATACTCTCAGCCCCGAGGGAGAACTACTCCCTCCTCGTCATGGAGAGCACCGGGATGATGAAGATGGCCACCGGAGAGGGATTCCCCCTCCGGCAGGATGCCGGAACGGGTCTAGATTTGTTTTTGGAGGCTACGGAGGCTTCTGGCGGCGGAACTCCCGATCTATTCTGCTCCCCGAAGTTTTTAGGGTATACGGGTATATATGGGAGGAAGAAGTTCGTCGGTGGATCTCTGGGCTGTCCACGAGGCAGGGGGCGTGCCCCCACCCTCGTGGGCAGCTCGAGACTCTCCTGGTCCAACTCCGATACTCCGTGGGCTTCTTCTGGTCCAAAAATAAGTTCCGTGAAGTTTCAGGTCAATTGGACTCCGTTTGATTTTCCTTTTCTGCGATACTCTAAAACAAGGAAAAAGAAGAAACTGGCACTGGGCTCTAGGTTAATAGGTTAGTCCCAAAAATCATATAAAATAGCATATAAATGCATATAAAACATCCAAGGTTGATAATATAATAGCATGGAACTATCAAAAATTATAGATACGTTGGAGACGTATCACCTTCCGCGACAATTTCCAAGGCACATACGTCAGACCTCGGGATGCTGATGACTTAAGACACATAGTTCAACAGCTCGTAGAGTCAGCCAGAAAATTCTGGACCAGGTTCTTAACTAAAAAGAACCAGATCGTCGACTGCCTGGATGCCGAAGCCCTAGCGGACTTTAAGCATATCATCCGCGACGAATGGCTCACCCGACACCTCGGCCAAGAAAAGCCGAAGTCCATGGCGGCCCTCGCGGCACTTATGACCCGCTTCTATGTGGGAAAAGATAGTTGGCTAGCCTGTAGCAATAATAATGCAGGCAAACCTGACACCTCGGAAACCAAAAATAGTAACGGCAAGACTCGACGCAACAGGCATAAGCGTCAAAACAATGGTGACAATACTGATGACACGGCGATCAACGCCGGATTCAGTGGCTCCAAGTCCGGTCAGCGGAAGAAGCCATATAAAAGGAATAATCAGGTCTCTTCCAGCTTGGACCGCATACTCGATCGTCCATGTCAGATCCACGGCACCCCTGATAAACCAGCCAATCATACCCACCGGAGCTGTTGGGTCTTTAAATAGGCCGGCAAGTTAAATGCCGAAGACAAGGAGAAGGTGTCGCAAAGCGAGAATGACGACAAGGAGCCCCGTTCGCCGAACACAGGGGGACAGAAGAAGTTTCCTCCCAGGTCAAAACAATGAACATGATATATGTTACCCATATCCCCAAGAGGGAGCGCAAACGTTCGCTCAGGGACGTCTATGCGATAGAGCCAGTCGCCCCAAAATTCAACCCATGGTCGTCCTCTCCAATCACCTTCAATTGCAGGGACCATCCGACCAGTATCCCTCACGGCGGTTTAGCCGCACTGGTCCTTGAACCCAATCATTGATGATTCCACCTCACACGAGTCCTCATGGACGATGGCAGCAACCTCAATCTGCTCTATCAGGATACGTGCGCAAAATGGGCATCGACCGTCAAGAATCAAGCCCAAAAAAACTACCTTTAAAGGAGTAATACCAGGTGTAGAGGCCCACTGCACAGGCTCAATTACATCGGAAGTTGTCTTCGGATCTCTGGACAACTTCCGAAGCGAGGACTTGATCTTCGATATTGTCCCCTTCCGCAGTGGCTATCACGCACTTGCTTGGACAAACTGCATTTGCGCGATTCAATGCGGTGCCACACTATGCTCATCTCAAGCTCAAGATGCCTGGACCATGCGGTGTCATCACAGTCAATGGAAACACAGAGATCTCCCTCCGTATCGAGGAACACACCGCGGCCCTGGCATCAGAAGTATAGAGCGGCCTTAACAAGCAGAACCTTAATTCGGCGGCCATGCTCCCGGACACTGTCAAACGAGTCCGTACTACTCTGCAGCAGGATAGTCCTGCTCATCAGGAGCTTCGACTAGCAATTCGGCCTCCATCTCAGTCCCGACCAAATGGCGGCATACTGAAAGTGCAACTATCCCTGGGTGGTTTTGGTAATTCCTAACAACATATAGCTCATTGAGCTAATGCTACTTGAATATAAATATTTCAGGAAAAGCTCAATGATTGGCATGGCATGGATTAGAAAGTGGACCCCTCAAAATGCTAAGGACAAAAGGATTGGCTCAAGCTCAAAGCACAAGACTCTACATTACATTTTTAGTGATCCAAGATCACATTGAGTCCATAGGAAAAGCCAATACTATTAAGAGGGGTGAGGTGTTGCTTAATGAGGTTCTTGCTCAAAGTGCTTAGTGACATGCTCCACAACTCTCAACCATTTTCTCATATCCAAATATATCCCAAACCAAAAGTCAAACTCGGCCCCACCGATTTGATCTATCTGGCGCCACCGAGTTCACTTGACATAGCCCCTGCCACAACCACTAGTCTTTTCGGTCCTACCGATAGGGATCTCGGTCTCACCGAGATGGGATTGTAATCTCTCTATTTCCCTTCGTAACGTTTCGGTCCAATCGAGATGAGCGATCGGTCCCACCGAGATTGCAATGCAAACTCTCTGTTTCCCTTTCGTAACGTTTTGTTCCTACCGAGAGAGCGAATCGGTCCCACTGAGATTGCCTGACCAACTCCCTGGTTAGTCTATTACCAAAATTGGTCTCACCGAGTTTGTGCAATCGGTCTCACCGAGATTACGTTATGCCCTAACCCTAATGATATCGGTCCCACCGAAAAACCCTAACGGTCACATTATGAACTAAATCGGTCTGACCGAGTTGTATGATTCGGTTCCACCGAGTTTGGTGATTTGTGTGTAATGGTTAGATTTTCTGTGGAGGCTATATATACCCCTCCACCCACTCTTCATTCGTGGAGAGAGCACAGAACATGCCTACACTTCCAACATACATTGTTGAGAGAGAACCACCTACACTTGTGTTGAGGTCAAGATACTTCATTCAACCAAATAAAATCTTGATCTCTAGCCTTTCCCAAGTTGCTTTCCACTCAAATCATCTTTCCACCAAATCGTATCTATGAGAGAGAGTTGAGTGTTGGGGAGACTATCATTGAAGCCATAAGCAAGGAGTTCATCATCAACCACACCATTTACCTCTGGAGAGTGGTGTTCTCCTAAGAATGGTTAGGTGTCACTTGGAGCCTCCGTCAAGATTGTGGAGTTGAACCAAGGAGGTTGTGCGGGAAGGAGACCGCCTACTTCGTTAAGATCTACCCTAGTGAGGCAAGTCCTTCATGGGCGATGGCCATGGTGGGAGACAAGGTTGCTTCTTCACGGACCCTTGTGGGTGGAGCCCTCCGTGGACTCGCGCAACCGTTACCCTTCGTGGGTTGAAGTCTCCATCAACGTGGATGTACGATAGCACCACCTATCGGAACCACGCCAAAAATCTCCGTGTCTACATTGAGTTTGCTCCCTCCAAACTCCTCCATTTACCTTCATATGCAATTGTTTTACATTCCGCTGATATACTCTTAGAATTGCATGTGTAGGTTGTTTGCTTGACTTGTGCTAAGTTGTTAAAATCTACCAAGAATTAAAATTGGGAAAAGTCTAGATTTTTATTTGGTCAAGTAGTCTAATCCCCCCTCTAGACATACTTTCGATCCTACAAGTGGTATTCAGAGCTTTGGTCACCATTTGCCTTGATTTCCATAGCTTTGGTGATCATAGTCTTGGTTTCACAACCTAGGAGAGTATGGCGTCCAGTGGGGAGATTACCACCGTAGAGGTCCTTATTTTGATGCTACTAATTTTGCTAGTTGGAAGCATAAGATGAAAATGCATATTCTTGGACATAACCCGCCGTTTGGACCATTGTGTGTATTGACTTGCAAGGTGAATTCTTTGATGGGAGGGAACCGAACCGTGAGGCTAGCATAGAAGAGTTGAAGATGCTGCAATACAATGCTTAAGCTTGTGATATTCTCTTCAACGGATTGTGCTCTGAAGAACTCAAAAAAATCAGCTGTCTTGAGAATGCAAAAGGAAATTTGGGATACTTTGATTGATATGCATGAAGGTACCACTCCGTCAAGGAATCCAAATTGGATGTGCTTCAAATTCAACTTTACAAGTTCAAAATGAAGGATGGTGAAGGTGTCGCTGAATGTACTCTAGGCTTGCTCTCATCACAAATGAGATTGCCGGCTTAGGAAATGAAGAGGATGACCGATAGATTCATCATCAAGAAGATCCTAAGAGCCTTGGATGGAAAATATGATACCGTGTGCACATTGATCCAAATGATGCCCAATTACAAAGATCTCAAGCCAACGGAAGTCATTGGAAGGATTGTTGCTCATGATATGTCACTCAAGGATAAGGAAGAGCTTCACGACAAGTCAAGTGATGCTTACAAAGCCTCATGTGACACTCCCACATCATCAAGTGAGAAACCGAACTTCAATGAAGAATTGAGCCTAATGGTGAAGAACTTCAACAAGTTCTACAAGAGTAGAAGCAAGGAAAGAAGTTCCAAGTCAAGTTCCTACAATGACAAAAGATCTTCAAGTCGTGAACGTAATTGCTACAATTGTGGAAGACCCGGACACTACTCCAATGAGTGTACGGCTCCCTACAAAAGAAGAGAAGGTTCTCCCAAAAGAAGGAGTAGGAGAGAAGAATCACAACCAAGAGAGAGAAGGAGTAGAGATGACCGTTATGAACGAAGAACATCACGGAGAAGCAAGGATTCGGAAAGGAAGGACCAATCATCAAGGGTCTACACAAAACGAAGACATCAAGCTCACATTGGTGAATGGGTATTCGGCTCCGACTCTGACGATCACTCCAAGAGAAGTTATCACTCCGACTCCGAATATACTCAAGATGAAGGTGTTGCCGGTCTAGCACTTGTGTCAACCAACTCCTACGACATATTTGAGTCACCAAATGAAGGAATTGGAAGATGCTTCATGGCTAAAGGCCCAAAGGTATCACACCCCGAGTATGTTGATTTCAATAGTGATGAAGATGATTTGCTAGGTGATGATGATTTACTTGTTGACAACTCTAGTTATGAAAACTATGATGAACTTGCTATTAATCATGCTAATCTAGATAAAATGAATGACAATGATAAGAAGGAGATCGAGCGTCTAACTATAGAACTAAACACTCTTAAGTTAGCTCATGAAACTACCTTGGAAGATCATCGAGAACTTTTAAAGACTCATGAGAAGCTATGCTTTGAAAAGCTCAACCTTGAGCAAGAGCATGAGTTCTTAAAGGCAAACAATGATGATCTTCGCAAGAAAAGTTCTTCTTACATTGCCAAGCGTTTACTTTTGTCTACTTACATGCCACAAGTTAAATCTAGCAACAAGAGTAAGAAAGATTCTTCTTCTAGTAGTAACAATAATCATGCTAAACCCAATGATGTTGCTTCTAGTAGTTCTCTTGATTCCACTAATGATTCTCTTAGCCAAGTTACACTTGAGCAACAAAATAGCTTATTGAAGGGAATTATAGAGAAAGTACAAGAGCCTTGCCGGAAGTAAGCAATTTGAGGAAATTGTACGCAAGCAAGGAAGACCAGAAGAATCAAGGTGTTGGTTTTGAACGAAAGTTCAATG
Source organism: Triticum urartu (assembly GCF_003073215.2). Taxonomy (NCBI): domain Eukaryota; kingdom Viridiplantae; phylum Streptophyta; class Magnoliopsida; order Poales; family Poaceae; genus Triticum; species Triticum urartu. The sequence goes on from NC_053023.1 coordinate 50,094,327, forward strand.
CCAATGGAGTTGAGTGGGAAGAAGATCAATACCCCAAGACGAAAATTTGTTCCTCAACAAGAGAAGTATGATCCTACTTCTTTCCAAGGAACACAAGCTCAAGATGATCTTCCACCACAAGACCACAAGAAAAAAGGCAAGGACAAGCTTCAAGAGGAGATTGATGAATTTGAAGAAGCTCCCAAAGCCTTGGTCAAGTGGTTCCTGCTACCTCTTGAGTACTGCGTTGGATTTCCCCGAAGAGGAAGGGATGACGCAGCAAAGTAGCATAAGTATTTCCCTCAGTTTTTGAGAACCAAGGTATCAATCCAGTAGGAGGCTACGCTCGAGTCCCTCGTACCTACACAAAAACAATAGCTCAACGCAACCAACGCGCTTAGGGGTTGTCAATCCCTTCACGGTCACTTACGAAAGTGAGATCTAATAGAGATGACAAATAATATTTTTGGTATAAAGATGCAAAGTAAGTAAAGTAAAAGCAAAGTAAAAGCAAAGCAATAATAAAGTGATGGATATTGATATGATGAGAAAGAGACCCGGGGGCCATAGGTTTCACTAGTGGCTTCTCTCAAGAGCATAAGTATTCTACGGTGGGTGAACAAATTACTGTTGAGCAATTGACAAAATTGAGCATAGTTATGAGAATATCTAGGTATGATCATGTATATAGGCATCACGTCTGAGACAAGTAGACTGAAACGATTCTGCATCTACTACTATTACTCCACTCATCGACCGCTATATAACATGCATCTAGAGTATTAAGTTAAAAACAGAGTAACACCTTAAGCAAGATGACATGATGTGGAGGGATAGTTTCATGCAATATGATAAAAAACCCATCTTGTTATCCTCGATGGCAACAATACAATACGTGCCTTGCTGCCCCTTCTGTCACTGGGAAAGGACACCGCAAGATTGAACCCAAAGCTAAGCACTTCTCCCATGGCAAGAACAACCAATCTAGTAGGCCAAACCAAACTGATAATTCGAAAGACTTGCAAAGATAACCAATCATACATAAAATAATTCAGAGAAGATTCATATATTATTCATAGATAGACTTGATCATAAACCCATAATTCATCGGTCTCAACAAACACACCACAAAAAGAAGATTACATCGAATATATCTCCACGAGAGAGGGGGAGAACATTGTATTGAGATCCAAAAAGAGAGAAGAAGCCATCTAGCTACTAGCTATGGACTCGTAGGTCTGAAGTAAACTACTCACAGTTCATCGGAGGGGCTTGGATGATGATGTACAATCCCTCCGTGATCGATGCCCCGTCCGGCGGAGCTCCGGAACAGGCCCCAAGATGGGATCTCGTGGATACAGAAAGTTGCAGTGATGGAATAAGGTTTTTGGCTCCGTCCCTGATCGTTTGGGGGTACGTGGATATATATAGGAGGAAGAAGTACGTCGGTGGAGCTTCGAGGGGCCCACGAGGCAGGGGGCGCGCCCTAGGGGGGGCGCCCCTGCCCCCGTGAGCACCTCGTGGCTTTCTTGATGGAGGGTCCAAGTGTCCTAGATCTTATCTGATGAGAAAATCACGTTTCTGAAGGTTTCATTCCGTTTGGACTCCGTTTGATATTCCTTTTCTTCGAAACCCTAAAACAGGCAAAAACAGCAATTCTGGGCTGGGCCTCCGGTTAATAGGTTAGTCCCAAAAATAATATAAAAGTGGAAAATAAAGCACAATAATGTCTAAAATAGCAGATAATATAGCATGGAGCAATAAAAAATTATAGATACGTTGGAGACGTATCAAGCATCTTCAAGCTTAATTCCCGCTCGTCCTCGAGTAGGTAAATGATAAAAACAGAATTTTTGATGCGGAGTGCTACTTGGCATAATTTTAATGTAATTCTTATTAATTGTGGTATGAATATTCAGATCCGAAAGATTCAAGACAAAAGTTCATATTGACATAAAAATGATAATACTTCAAGCATACTAACTAAGCAATTATGTCTTCTCAAAATAACATGGCCAAAGAAAGTTCGTCCCTACAAAATCATATAGTTTAGTCATGTTTCATTTTTTTCACACAAAATGCTATCATCATGCACAACCCCAATGACAAGCCAAGCAATTGTTTCATACTTTAGTAATCTCAAACCTATAAACTTTCACGCAATATATGAGCGCGAGCCATGGACATAGCACTATGGGTGGAATAGAATATAATGAGGGGGGTTATGTGGAGAAGACAAAAAAAGGAGAAAGTCTCACATCAACGAGGCTAATCAATGGGCTATGGAGATGCCCACCGATTTATGTTAATGCAAGGAGTAGGGATTGCCATGCAACGGATGCACTAGAGCTATAAATGTATGAAAGCTCAACAAAAGAAACTAGTGGGTGTGCATCCAACTTGCTTGCTCACGAAGACCTAGGGCACTTGAGGAGGCCCATTATTGGAATATACAAGCTAAGTTCTATAATGAAAAATTCCCACTAGTATATGAAAGTGATAACATGAGAGACTCTCTACTATGAAGATCATGGTGCTACTTTGAAGCACAAGTGTGGTAAAAGGATAGTAACATTGTCCCTTCTCTCTTTTTCTCTCATTTTTTGTGGGCCTTCTTTTTTTATGGCCTTTCTTTTTATTTATTTATTCCTCGCTTGGGACAATGCTCTAATAATGATGATCATCACACTTCTATTTATTTACAACTCAATGATTACAACTCGATACTAGAACAAAGATGACTCTATGTGAATGCCTCCGGCGGTGTACCGGGATATGCAATGAACCAAGAGTGACATGTATGAAAGAATTATGAACGGTGGCTTTGCCACAAATACTATGTCAACTACATGATCATGCTAAGCAATATGACAATGATGAATGTGTCATGATGAACGGAATGATGGAAAGTTGCATGGCAATATATCTCGGAATGGCTATGGAAATGCCATAATAGGTAGGTATGGTGGCTGTTTTGAGGAAGATATAAGGAGGTATATGTGTGAAGAGCGTATCATATCACGGGGTTTGGATGCACCGGCGAAGTTTGCGCCAACTCAATGTGAGAAAGGGCAATGCACGGTACCGAAGAGGCTAGCAAGGATGGAAGGGTGAGAGTGCGTATAATCCATGGACTCAACATTAGTCATAAAGAACTCACATACTTATTGCAAAAATCTACAAGTCATCAAAAACCACACTACGCGCATGCTCCTAGGGGGATAGATTGGTAGGAAAAACCATCGCTCGTCCCCGACCGCCACTCATAAGGAAGACAATCAAATAACACCTCATGTTTCAAATTTGTTGCATAACGTTTACCATACGTGCATGCTACGGGACTTGCAAACCTCAACACAAGTATTTCTCAATTTCACAACTACTCAACTAGCATGACTTTGATATTATTACCTCCATATCTCAAAACAATCATCAAGCATCAAACTTTTCTTAGTATTCAACACACTCATAAGAAAGTTTTATTATTAATCTTGCATACCAAGCATATTAGGATTTTAAGCAAATTACCATGCTATTAAGACTCTCAAAATAATCTAAGTGAAGCATGAGAGATCAATAGTTTCTATAAAACAAATCCACCACCGTGCTCTAAAAGATATAAGTGAAGCACTAGAGCAAAACTATAAAGCTCAAAAGATATAAGTGAAGTACATAGAGTATTCTATCAAATTCCAAATCATGTATGGCTCTCTCAAAAGGTGTGTACAGCAAGGATGATAATAAGCAAAGACTCAAATCATAAAAGACGCTCCAAGCAAAACACATATCATGTGGTGAATAAAAATATAGCTCCAAGTAAAGTTACCGATAGAAGTAGACGAAAAGAGGGGATGCCTTCCGGGGCATCCCCAAGCTTTGGCTTTTAGGTGTCCTTAGATTATCTTGGGGTGCCATGGGATATCCCCAAGCTTAGGCTCTTGCCACTCCTTGTTCCATAATCCATCAAATCTTTACCCAAAACTTGAAAACTTCACAACACAAAACTTAAAGTAGAAAATCTCGTGAGCTCCGTTAGCGAAAGAAAACAAAAGACCACTTCAAGGTACTGTAATGAATCATTATTTATTTATATTGGTGTTAAACCTACTGTATTCCAACTTCTCTATGGTTTATAAACTATTTTACTAGCCATAGATTCATCAAAATAAGCAAACAACACACGAAAAACAGAATCTGTCAAAAACAGAACAGTCTGTAGTAATCTGTAGCTAGCGCAAGATCTGGAACCCCAAAAATTCTAAAATAAATTGCTGGACGTGAGGAATTTATCTATTAATCATCTGCAAAAAGAATTAACTAAATATCGACGTTCCAAATAAAAATGACAGCAGTTCTCGTGAGCGTTAAAGTTTCTGTTTTTTTACAGCAAGTTCAACAAGACTTTCCCCAAGTCTTCCCAACGGTTCTACTTGGCACAAACACTAATTAAACACAAAAAACAGAACCAAAACAGAGGCTAGATAATTTATTTATTGAATAACAGCAAGGATAAATATTGGGTTGACTCCCAGTAAGCGCTTTCTTTAAAGCCTTATAGCTAGGCATAATATTTCAACGATGCTCACATGAAAGACGAGAGTTGAAGCACAAAGAGAGCATCATAAAATATGTGAAAAACACATCTAAGTCTAACATAGTTCCTATGCATAGGCATCTTATAGGCAAACAAATTATCATGGCAAGCAAAAACTAGCATATGCATGGAAGAGGAAAGAAACAATAGTAATCTCACCATAACAAGAGGTAATTTAGTAACATGAAAATTTCTACCACCATATTTTCCTATCTCATAATAATTACATGTAGGATCATAAGCAAACTCAACAAAATAGCTATCACATAAAATATTTTCAAAATGATCCACATGCATGCAAAGTTGACACTCTTCCAAAGTAGTGGGATTAACATTAACTGAAGTCATGACCTTTCCAAACCCACTTTAGCAAAAAATTCATAAGATTGAACATTCTCCACATGATTGAACATCTAAAGTTGACACTCTTCCAAACCCACTTTCAATAATATTGCAAACACTATTATCAATCTCATATTCATCATGGGGCTTAAATAAATTTTCAAGATCAAAAGAAGAATCACCCCAATCATGATCATTGCAACAAATAGTAGTCATAGCAAAACTAGCATCCCCAAGCTTGAGGTTTTGCATATCATTAACACAATTGACATTAAGAGAATTTATAATAACATCATTGCAATCATGCTTTTCATCGAAGGAACTATCAAGTATGGGTGCAATAGCAACGATCTCATGTTTAACATAAGGAACTATAGCAAATTCATCTTCATAAATATTGGCATCATGGCCACAAGAATAGCAAGCATCATGTTCATCAAGGGATATTTCAACCAAATCATCGGAATCATCATTATCTATAGATTCATGCATATCATTATTTTCTTCCGAAGCAACGGTCATTCTTTCAATAAATTCTTGGACATAGACATTATGGGCAAGGTTTTCATTGCAATATTTAAGTATGACGGAATTTTCAGATTTATTGAGAGTAAAATCATACTTTTCAATCAAAGAAGCAACTTCATGAGCACCCTTAAAAACGACAAATTCTTCAATTTGTTCGATATCATAGTAACTATAAACACCCTTTGCATAAGAAGATAAGATTTCATTATCATTGAACTCACATAGGTAGGGAAGGTGTTTTTTAGGGTTCTTAGAGCAACAAGTAAAATCACAAATTTCACAAAGATTCCAAGCATAGCATAGCAAACTATTTATATGATACCATAAGAGCTTCCCTTTTTCAGACAAACGATGACGCACAAAATGAGCATGCTCATCTAAAGATTTCCCATCAACTAGGCTAGTTGGGGTTTCAGCACGAGCGCATAAGGATCGAAGATGATCCAAGTAGAACACTTTAAGTGGATCCATAACAATAGATTATTAGCAAGCAAAGATGCAAGCAAATGGAAGGCACATGGTAACACAAGCAAACAAGCAAAAGAGGCAAATAGAGAAAGAGAGGGAGGATAGAGAGAGAGGGCGAATAAAACGGCAAGGGTGAAGTGGGGGAGAGGAAAACGAGAGGCAAATGGCAAATAATGTAATGCGGGAGATAGGGATTGTGATGGGTACTTGGTATGTTGACTTTTGCGCAGACTCCCCGGCAACGGCGCCAGAAATTCTTCTTGCTACCTCTTGAGCACTGCGTTGGATTTCCCCGAAGAGGAAGGGATGATGCAGCAAAGTAGCGTAAGTATTTCCCTCAGTTTTTGAGAACCAAGGTATCAATCCAGTAGGAGGCTACGCTCGAGTCCCTCGTACCTACACAAAAACAATAGCTCAACGCAACCAACTGCTTAGGGGTTGTCAATCCCTTCACGGTCACTTACGAAAGTGAGATCTGATAGAGATGATAAATAATATTTTTGGTATTTTTGGTATAAAGATGCAAAGTAAAAAGTAAAAGCAAAGTAAAAGCAAAGCAATAATAAAGTGATGGAGATTGATATGATGAGAAAGAGACCCGGGGGCCATAGGTTTCACTAGTGGCTTCTCTCAAGAGCATAAGTATTCTACGGTGGGTGAACAAATTACTGTTGAGCAATTGACAGAATTGAGTAGTTATGAGAATATCTAGGTATGATCATGTATATAGGCATCACGTCCGAGACAAGTAGACCGAAACGATTCTGCATCTACTACTATTACTCCACTCATCGACCGCTATCCAGCATGCATCTAGAGTATTAAGTTAAAAACAGAGTAACGCCTTAAGCAAGATGACATGATGTAGAGGGATAGTTTCATGCAATATGATAAAAAAACCCCATCTTGTTATCCTTGATGGCAACAATACAATACGTGCCTTGCTGCCCCTTCTATCACTGGGAAAGGACACCGCAAGATGAACCCAAAGCTAAGCACTTCTCCCATGGAAAGAACAACCAATCTAGTAGGCCAAACCAAACTGATAATTCGAAGAGACTTGCAAAGATAACCAATCATACATAAAAGAATTCAGAGAAGATTCAAATATTATTCATAGATAGACTTGATCATAAACCCACAATTCATCGGTCTCAACAAACACACCGCAAAAAGAAGATTACATCGAATAGATCTCCACGAGAGAGGGGGAGAACATTGTATTGAGATCCAAAAAGAGAGAAGAAGCCATCTAGCTACTAACTATGGACCCGTAGGTCTGAAGTAAACTACTCACACTTCATCGGAGGGGCTTGGATGATGATGTAGAAGCCCTCCGTGATCGATGCCCCCTCCGGCGGAGCTCCGGAACAGGCCCCAAGATGGGATCTCGTGGATACAGAAAGTTGCGGCGGTGGAATTAGGTTTTTGGCTCCGTCCCCGATCGTTTGGGGGTACGTGGATATATATAGGAGGAAGAAGTACGTCGGTGGAGCTTCGAGGGGCCCACGAGGCAGGGGGCGCGCCCCTACCCTCGTGAGCACCTCGTGGCTTTCTTGACGGGGGGTCCAAGTCTCCTGGATCTTATCTGATGAGAAAATCACGTTTCCGAAGGTTTCATTCCGTTTGGACTCCGTTTGATATTCCTTTTCTTCGAAACCCTAAAACAGGCAAAAAACAACAATTCTGGGCTGGGCCTCCGGTTAATAGGTTAGTCCCAAAAATAATATAAAAGTGGAAAATAAAGTCCAATAATGTCTAAAACATTAGATAACATAGCATGGAGCAATCCAAAAATTATAGATACGTTGGAGACGTATCAGTTCCCAAGACTACATCAAGTTCTACTTCATCAAGTACGACTACAACTCCAAGGATTCCCATCAAGATGGTGTGGATCCCGAAGAAGAAGAACTAGAGAGTTCTTGAGGGTGACTCCGCCAACACACTTCACTCATATCATTTTGGCGAGGACAAGTGCAAACAACTTCCATATCTTGCACTAGTTCAAGGAGTCACAAACCCTCTTGTTGGTAAGACAAGGGACAAGGTAACCTAATGCATTCATGGACATCATCTCATGTGAATATCACTCTATGTCTATGGATATCCTTGTTTGTTCCTTGTGGGACTAACCCGTGTAGGTAT
>NC_053023.1:50103385-50141786 GCF_003073215.2 Triticum urartu
TCAATGTGAATATCTTCATATACCACCTTTGTCTTCAATGTCTTCATACATTTTTAGGGGTCATCTCTGGTAGTAAAACCGAATCAATGAGGGACTTCTACCTGTGTTTTCCTGCAATTCTCACAAACACATTAGTCCCTCAACTAGGTTTGTCGTCAATACTCCAAAACCAACTAGGGGTGGCACTAGATGCACTTACAATCTCCCCCTTTTTGGTGATTGATGACAAACTAGTTGAAGTTTTCAACGGGGAATATAAAGTGTGAAGTTTGTAAAGGATAGGGAATTGTCTTCATAAGTTGCAAGGGCTCCCCCTGAAGGTGTGCATATAAGTTAATTTGCTTTTGGAATGCAAATGCACATGGCAGGTTGTACTTGTGGAGATCCACTTCAGCTTATGATGACAATCCACTATGCATGTGAAAGTATGTGAAGATAATGACATGCATAATGGAAAATGGACGTCTGCAGAATGAGATAAGTGCGGAATTTATCGTCGCACATGCGGAATTTATCTTCGCAAACAGAGTGGCAAACAAGTAGCAGACGACCATCGAGTTTTAGCGTTTACAACTCAAAGAACCAAATGAAGCAAAATCAAGAGTTGTAAACACGAAGCAAAATATAACAAAACATAAGGCACCCGCCCATATTGACCCGCTTGAAGACTATGAACATCATATGCTTCTCCCCCTTTTGTCAGTAATGACCAAAAAGGTTTGAAGACATAGAGTTTTCTACGCGTTCCCAGGCGCATCAGGGTCGGTGGAGTTGTTTGGCGGTGCAGAGCTTGGATGTGCTGAAGCAGGTGGTGGTGATGTAGCATCGTCATCTTCATCAATGATCCTTGCAGTAACTGTGGCAGCAGATGAAGAAAACTCAGAGTCTTCAAGTGATGGTGTGTTGCGCATCACAGCCCTTCTAGGAGGTGTGGTGTCAAACTTGAAACGCTCTGTGAAGCCATCCTCTTCAAGTTCAGCTTCAGTACATATCATTGAGAGCCCTTTCCATGTACGACGGCAGGTTTCGTGTGAAACGCTCTGTGAAGCCATCCTCTTCAAGTTCAGCTTCAGTACATATCATTGAGAGCCCTTTCCATGTATGACGGCAGGTTTCGTGTGTAACGAAGGCATTCTTAGTGGCAAGGTTTCGAAGACGATTGACATCCACCAAGAGGCTCTTCATCTGACGTTTTAGCCAGTCGTGATGCCTATCCTGCTTTTGGTGAAGGGCCACAAGAAGCTCTCGGTCAGTGAGGACACGAGCACGCTTCTTGGGTCTTGAAGCATTTGTGCTGTCTGTGGCTTCAGTAGATGCTGGTGCACGTGTAGTGCCAGCCAACGGATATACCCTGGAGATGGCTTCAACACCTTCAACATTCTGCGTGAAGCTTTGGTGTTCTGCATTCTGAAGACTTATGGGTTGCTTGTCAGGCTCAGGATATATTGCTTCAGCAGAGGTATCCACATCTGGCAGGAAGATCCGATGGTTTCAGGCTGAGGGCTGATACGAGATCGTAGAGTGCAGTTTGATGAGCCTCATCACCCAAGGGGCATAGAACTTCAAACCAAATAATTCCGAGCCTGACGCTGCAAGTTGGCGTATGAAGAGATCCTGTGCGTTGAAGCATTTGCCATGCAGGATATAGAATATGAGAGTCTTCATTGCACCTTCAATCTTTGCATTTGGAGAGTGCCCCTTAATGGGCCAGAGAGTCCGCCGGATGATGTGATATATGGTCCTGGGTAGGTACTCTAGGTCTTCAACGAAGAACTCAGTAGGATAAGGTGCATCATGAGGCAATGGCTTCATCATTGAGAGCATCTGACTCATATTGGGTTCAGGCCTCTGGAATATGCTCTCGATAGCTTCAGAATGTAGTTGACAGCCTTCCTCGAAGAATTCGCCTGGAGTGGGCAGGCCGGTGAGCTCAATGATATCAAATGCATTGGCTTCATGATGGACATTGCCAGTCATCCACTCCAGGATCCAAGTCTTCGGATCTCTGTTGTATCCTTTTATATGAAGGGTGGCATAGAACTGAAGCAGAAGCTCTTCATTCCAGTGCTCTTCATCAGTCACAAACAGCAGCAGACCCACTTGCCTGAAGCAATCCAAAGCTTCCTCAAGACATGGCAGACCAGCAATGGCTTCAACCTCAAGGCGCTTGTGCGGGAAGATGCGACCTTGGTTGTATAAGATGCATGAATAATAGCTGCGCTGAGAATAGCTCCAGAACCTATCTGATACAATCCTTTCCCTTGAATAGGGGTTCTTGGAGCTATTGAAAAATGTATTGTCTGCCTTGAAGCTGTTAATATCAAAGGAGCCAGGTGCTGATGCAGGACCTGGGAACCTTGGAAGCCTTGGGACTGGCTTCTGGACATGAGGCCTGTGCTCAATGTGATAATCAAACTGTGGACCTGCAGTAGACTCAGGAACAGAAGCGTCTGGCTCAGTAGCTTCGCTGTCCGCTGAAGCATTTGGTGGGGCGGGCTCCACATTGGCTTCAGTGTTTGTGGTGGCAGCCGCAACATTTTCTTCCTCTGCTTGTGTAGTTGGAGGGACAACCTCAGGCACGTTCCCCTGGAGAACTGCATCTTGATGGAGCGAGGGAGTGGGTTCTGGTGGTGCTTCTACATTGTCTTCGGCTGATGCAGCCGGAATTTCTGCAGTATGGACTTGAGGCCTTGGACCTTTGTGAAGCCTACGGAACGCAGACGGCGCTTGTGGGGTTGGAGTGGGCTGGGCCTCAAAGTCTTCTTCCTCCTGAGGGCGATCCGCCCATGACTCATCTTGTGCCATTGGCGTCAGAGGACGACCAATACTGATGAGTTCGCTTGTTTCAAGCGGAGGAAGGGCTGCATCATCTTGTACATTGTCTTGGTGACCAATGTCTTCAGTAGCTGTGGGGTCGGCTGCTGGAATATCTTCAGCTTCAGGAGCCTCTGTGGGAGCAGGCTCATGAATTGTCAGTCGTCTTTCTGCATTGGGGTGAATGACAGAGAGGGGTTCAACCATCAAGGGCTCTGTGGGAGCAGCCCGAGATTTCTTGGTCTTGCGCTTCTTTTTGCTGGGGGCAGTAGGAGAGGCTTCAGAGCTCTTCCTTTTTCTGGCTTCAGCCTCTGCAGTTCTTGTCTTCTTTAGCTCTGAAGCTGTTGACCGGCTCTTTGGCTTCGAGCCAGTCGTGGCGGTTGGGAAGACAAGCGGAGCTTCTTGTCTTGGTGCCTCTGGTTCATTCACAGCAGGCTGCTTCTTCTTCTTTGCAGCCATCTTGGGGTCGATGCCAGGACGCCCAAGTGCCTTGCGCTTCTCGGCCTCATTGTAGGCCTGCACACATCGTTCTGCCAGAGACTTCATCCTTTCACGCGAGCCCTGAGCTTCAGCACGCTTCTTCAGAAAGTTTTCCTTGAGCTCATGCAACATGGTTTTGAAGCTCTTCACTTCCTGCACGCTGAGCCTGGCCATGTGCTTCTTGAACTGAGCCTTTTCATGATCAATTTTCTGCTTCAGCTCAACGATGCGCTGAGCAATGGCAAGTTCTGAAGCGATTGCGCCTTGAAAGGCGACGCTGAGGCCAACAGGCAGCTGCAGATCATTGAAGCTTATGTCTGGTGAGTCAAACCATTCATCGATGAAGCTGTGGATGATGGCGACATCAAAGAGAGGCAGATTGTTGAAGATTTCAGCTTCTTCTTTGCTTTTGATAAGCTGCTCTAGAGCGTCATCTCCCAGATCTTCATCGCTTGATAGATCAATGGCTTCGCTGCGCAGAATGGCAGCAGCAGTGAGCTCTTTGCCTGTTTGTTGCTGGGGCTCCTTTTCCTTCAGGGGCTTGGAGACGCGGGATACGTCTTCAGACTGCACACTGACTTTAGGAGGTGCAGTTTTCAATGGCTTTGCCCTTGAGATTTTTGAGGCAGGGGCCGACTTTGAAGCTTTTGATCTCTTCGTCTGCTTTGGCTTCGGCATAGCAGGAGCTTCATCAGAATCAGAGTCAGCTGGAGGGTCATTCACGGCAGTCCCTTGGACTAAGATGTGGGTGATCAGGCCCTCAAGATTGGCAAACGGACCGATGATATTGGGTTCCGCGTCGCGTGTGCCATCTGCCCTTGGTGCGGAGGGACCAGGGTTGAAGTCTAACCCAAATTTCTTCTTATTCAGCTTCGCTGACTGTTGGGCAAACTGAAAGTTGCGCTTGAAGAGATTGTCATCACGGCACCAGAGGAGTGACAACGGATGCGCATCATTAGGCTGTGGTCCTCGGACCATGCATGGGTAGAAGCCTTGAGCAATGGCTTCATCTCTGGTCTTGGGTACGAGGTTCTTGTATAAGATGTCCCCCCATGGCTTCTTGATGGCACTCTTTTCAGCATACTCCTGAGTGACGAAGCGGTATTTGAACCACTGTTCTGCCCAATAGCGTCGAATCCATTGGATTCGGGTCTTGCGCTGCCCATAGCTCTCTTCTGGATCTGTTTTGTACATTTCTGCCAAATCTTCAGGCAGATCTTTGGAAGTTCCCTCACGTCTCTGCCTGCCCCCTTTCCTTGCTGCTGCTTCTGAAGCCATGTACTTTAACTTGAAAGGCTTCAAAATTTTCAAAGGCTTCAAAGGCTTCCTTTTTCTGGACCAACATGAACTGGCCTCAGGAGAGTTGATGTGATGCTGTAAGAATTCTGCAAATGAATGCAGACTATGAGAACCGAAGGATTCTCCCACGGACATGTACCTGTGACAGCATTAAGGTGCGAGGGAAGGGGAAGAGGTCATATGCATTCTCAGAAGGTTTTGAAGATTAATCAGTTTAGAAGACATTGACCTCATCGTGCGAAGACATTCACTCATAGATAAGCAGTTGGTTCCAGATTTGTACGAATCCACAGATCAGTACAAGTGAGGAATCTAACTACTTTATGAAGCACAAGTGAATATACTAGGCATGTTATGAGATGCAGATTGAGAGATCTAACTTGTGTGAAGAGAAACTTCTTATGGTAGAAAGTGACAGAACCATGAGATCAAAGGGGCTGTAAAAAGAAGTTTTATTTACCACACTGGAACTGCTAGATGGAAGGGAGTTGATGCCGAGCAGTTCAGTCCTCCGTGCCCTAACTTGGCGACGGAAAACACCTACGGCGACGGCGGAGAGGACGATGTCCGCGGTCGGCGTGAGGACGGTGTTGGAGAGGTTGCGGCAGCGAAGCGCTTCGTCTCCGACGTCGTCGAGTGCTAGCGGTGGCGCTAGGGTTCGTGCGAGGGTGGAAGAAAGAGATAATGACCGCGGTAAGTGTGAATTTATAGGCTTAGGGGCGGCACTGTGCTATTACGCAGGTGCCCCTGGTGGTTCGCATTTGAGGAACGCGTGGCCAGTTAGCGGAAGTTTGGGGTTTGTTCCACGTCCCACGCGCACCTAAATTGTCGGGCGGTCGTTCCTGCTTCTCCGGATTTTATGTGGAGGAATGAGCATTAAAAACGGACTTTATGGTTGTCTCTATATCTTCAGCTGACAAGGACACAGTGAAGACATTCGACAGTTTCAATAGAATGCATATGACTTGGAGAGATAGAATTTGAGATGGAAAGCATAGAGAGATTAGGGTCCGATCACATTTACTTAGTTCAGAAGATTCAACCAAGAAGACATAGCTATAAGTGAATGCTGTAGAGGACAGAACACTAGTATGTATATATCTATATAATCAACGTAGTGAAGATAATCATGAAGACATGTTGAGTTTTAAGTCAAACCAAATGTGAAGATATTGCAAGGTAACGCCATGAGTGAAACACTTCAAAATGGAACGTTTGGTGGTGGCGTTACCCACCGTATAGGAAGTATTAGACCCAGACACGGCGCACAACTATCGTGGCGCTCCGAAGTCAAATTCCACATTAATGTATTCACACTTAGAATGTATGTCTTCATTGATTGAAGATATACTTTACTTTGTGTGTTGCACATCTAAGTCATCAATATGCATAAGTGTTAGGATGTGTGCCTGATCACAGGACATTTGAGGATTCCAAGATATTTAGCTCACACCGTAACTTGCAAAACCTCTTCTCATCCAAGGGCTTGGTGAACATATCTGCCAATTTCTCTTCAGTGTTGACGTGTATGATATCAATGTCTTCCTTCACAACATGATCTCTGAGAAAGTGATGACGAATTTCAATGTGCTTTGTCTTCGAGTGCTGAACTGGGTTGTTGGCAATCTTGATGGCGCTTTCGTTGTCGCGGTATAGTGGCACTTGCTTCAGATGAATGCCATAGTCCTTGAGTGTTTGCTTCATCCACAGAAGCTGAGCGCAGCAAGATCCAGCAGCAATGTATTCAGATTCAGCAGTGGAGAGAGATACACAGTTCTGCTTCTTTGAAGACCAACATACAAGTGATCGTCCCAGAAAGTGACATGTGCCTGATGTAGACTTGCGATCAACCTTGTCACCAGCATAATCAGCATCAGAAAATCCAACCAAATCAAACTCTGAGCCCTTTGGATACCATAATCCTAGAGTTGGGGTGTGAGCCAAATATCGAAGAATTCACTTCACAGCTAAGTGATGCGACTCCTTTGGTGCCGCTTGAAATCGAGCACACATGCAAACACTAAGCATGATATCTGGCCTAGATGCACATAAATAAAGCAAAGACCCAATCATGGAGCGGTATACCTTTTGATCGAACTCTTTACCATTGTCGTCAGGACCTAGATGATGTTTGGCTGGCATTGGTGTTGTGAAGCCTTTGCAGTCTTGCATACCGAACTTCTTCAGGCAATCTTTGAGATACTTCTCTTGAGATATGAAGATGCCATTGCGCTGTTGTCGTATTTGAAGACCAAGGAAAAATTTCAGCTCCCCCATCATGGACATCTGATATTGTTCTTGCATCATATATCCAAACTCTTCACTGTACTTCTGATTGGTGCATCCGAAGATAATGTCATCCACATATATTTGGCACACAAACAGTTCACCATCATATGTCTTCGTGAAAAGAGTGGGATCCAGAGAACCAGGTATGAAGCCTTTGCTCTTCAGGAAGTACTTGAGTGTGTCATACCAGGCCCTAGGGGCTTGTTTGAGGCCATACAGTGCCTTGTTGAGCTTGTATACCATGTCAGGATGTTTTGGATTTTCAAAGCCAGGCGGTTGTGCAACATACACTTCTTCTTCAATCTTGCCATTGAGAAAGGCACTTTTCACATCCATTTGATATAGAAGTATGTTATGATGATTTGCATAGGCCAGCAGTATGCGTATGGCTTCAAGCCTAGCCACAGGAGCAAATGTTTCATCGAAGTCAATGCCCTCCACTTGAGTATATCCTTGAGCAACGAGACGAGCTTTGTTTCTGACCACTTGACCATGCTCATCTTGTTTGTTGCGGTATATCCATTTAGTGCCTATAATGTTGTGCTTCCGTGGATCAGGACGCTTAACCAGTTCCCATACATTATTCAGCTCAAACTGTTGAAGCTCTTCTTGCATAGCTTGAATCCATTCAGGTTCCATGAAGGCTTCTTCAACTTTCTTGGGTTCTGATATTGATACGAATGCAAAGTGCCCATAGAAATTTGCTAGCTGAGTTGCCCTTGAACGAGTGAGTGGACCAGGTGCATTGATGCTGTCAATTATTCTGTCAATCTGCACTTCATTGGCAACACGAGGATGTACAGGGCGAAGACTTTGCTCTTGTTGATCTGTGTTGTTGTTGGGAGGAATGTCTTCAGGCTGAGCAATGTCTTCATGCTGATCAGGTGCTGAGATGATAAGTTCTTCTTCAGGATGAGCTTTAGAAGGTATAATCTCTCCAGTTCCCATAAGCTTGATTGATTCATTAGCTGGAATTTCATCTAGCACATTTGGCAGTTGCTCTCTTTGTGAACCATTTGTCTCATCGAACCGCACATCCACTATTTCAACTACTTTGTAATGAAAGAGATTGAATACTCTGTAGGAGTGCGAATCCTTTCCATATCCAAGCATAAAGCCCTCATGTGCTTTTGGTGCGAACTTTGTGGTGTGGAGTGGGTCCTTGATCCAGCACCTTGCTCCAAATACTTTGAAGTAACTGACATTTGGCTTCTTGCCAGTTAGGAGCTCATAAGATGTCTTGTTCAGAAGCTTGTGAAGATAAACACGATTGATTGTATGACATGCAGTGTCAATGGCTTCAGTCCAGAATTTTCTTGGAGTCTTGTATTCATCTAGCATTGTTCTGGCCATCTCAATGAGTGTTCTGTTCTTGCGTTCGACGACGCCATTCTGCTGTGGCATGTACGGAGCTGAGAATTCATGTGTGATGCCCTAGGTATCCAGATATGTATCAAGGCCAGTGTTCTTGAATTCAGTGCCATTGTCACTTCTGATGTGCTTTATCTTGGCGCCAAAATTGTTCATAGCTCGATTGGCGAAGCGTCTGAAGACATCCTGCACTTCAGTCTTGTAAAGTATTATGTGCACCCAGGTATATCTAGAGTAATCATCAACAATGACAAAGCCATAGAGGCAAGCAGAAGTAGTAAAAGTTGAGTAGTGAGTGGGACCGAAAAGATCCATGTGGAGCAGTTCGAAGGGTTGTGTAGTAGTCATGATTGTCTTCGAAGGATGTTTTTCCCTTGTCATCTTCCCTGCTTCACAGGCACCGCATAAGTGATCTTTCTTGAACTTTACGCCCTTGATTCCTATGACATGCTTCTTCTTCGCAAGGGTGTGGAGGTTCCTCATGCCAGCATGCCCAAGCCTCCGATGCCAAAGCCAGCATTCTGAAGCTTTTGCAAGAAGACACACTGCAAGTTGTGGCCCTGCTGAGAAATCTACCACGTACAAATCACCCTTTCGGTACCCTTCAAACACTAGAGACTTGTCATATTCCATTAGTACTAGGCAACGATATTTTCCAAACATTACAATCATGTTCAAATCGCAAAGCATTGAGACAGACATTAAGTTGAAGCCAAGGGATTCAACAAGCATGACTTTATCCATGTGTTGATCCTTTGAGATTGCAACTCTACCTAGACCCAATACCTTACTTTTACCAGTGTCAGCAAATGTGATGTGGCTCTTGTCGGATGGACGTAAGGTTGAGTCCATAAGAAGGCTTCTTTTGCCAGTCATGTGATTTGTACACCCACTGTCAATAATCCATTCTGAAGACTTTGAAGTCGCTGGTGTCGTACCCTTGGCACCGCGTGCCATGAAGCAGTAGGTAGGAGTGGAGTCGTTCTTGTCATTTGCGTCGGTGTCGGTGATGCAGTCATTGTCTTCAGTGTTGAAGATGGACTTGGCGACGTATGCTGTAGCCAGACTCGCAATGCCAGAATCAGACTCCTCCTCAGACTCCACCTCTGCCTCCTCAGATGCGGACTCCTCCTCTGAATCCATCTCCTTGCCAACAAACGCACGTGCCTTGCCAGATGAGCTCTTCTTGTATGATGAAGACTTTGAAGAAGACTTGGAAGAAGACTTTGAGTATTTCTTCTTCTTCTTGTCGTCAAAATCATATTCCTTGCTCTTCTTCTTCCTTCTGTTCTCATTGTCCCACTGTGGACACTCAGAGATGAAGTGTCCAGTTTTCTTGCACTTGTGACATGTTTTCTTCTTGTAGTCATGAGCAGAAGCTTCATCATTCCTTGAGCTTGATCGTGAAGATTTTCTGAAGCCTTTCTTCTTGGTGAATTTTTGGAACTTCTTCACTAGCATTGCAAGTTCTCTTCCAATGTCTTCAGGATCATCAGAACTGCAGTCAGATTCCTCTTCAGATGAGGAAACAGCTTTTGCCTTCAAGGCACGAGTTCTCCCATAGTTTGGACCGTAGATATCTCTTTTCTCAGAAAGCTGAAACTCATGTGTGTTGAGCCTCTCAAGTATGTCAGACGGATCGAGTGTCTTGAAATCAGGACATTCTTGAATCATCAGGGCCAGGATGTCAAACGAACTATCAAGTGATCTCAGCAGCGTCTTGACGATTTCATGTTTGGTGATCTCAGTGGCGCCGAGGGCTTGAAGCTCATTTGTGATGTCAGTGAGCCGGTCAAATGTGTGCTGGACATTCTCATTGTCATTTCGCTTGAAGCGGTTGAAGAGGTTGCGAAGAACACTGATTCTTTGATCTTTCTGGGTTGAGACGCCTTCATTGACCTTGGAGAGCCAGTCCTAGACCAGCTTGGATGTCTTCAAAGCACTCACACAGCCATACTGTCCTTTTGTCAGATGACCACAGATGATATTTTTGGCAGTAGAGTCTAGTTGAGTGAACTTCTTGACATCAGCAGCAGTGACACCTTCTCCAGCCTTGGGAACGCCGTTCTCGACGACATACCATAGGTCGACGTCAATGGCTTCAAGATGCATGCGCATCTTATTCTTCCAGTAGGGATATTCAGTTCCATCGAAGACGGGGCATGCAATGGAGAATTTGATTATCCCTACAGTCGACATAGCTAAAACTCCAGGTGGTTAAACCGAATCACACAGAACAAGGGAGCACCTTGCTCTGATACCAATTGAAAGTGCGTTATATCGACTAGAGGGGGGTGAATAGGCGATTTTTATGAAAGTCTTCAAAACATGAGAGTTATGAAGACAAACAGCGAAGAGTATGCCTATTACTATGCAGCGGAAGTTAGATTACACTAGGCCAGCCATGGTCATGTATTCAATAGAGTGAAAGCACAATGACAAACAGCTTCAGTGTAATAAGGATCAGGTAGGAAGAAGTTATGAAGCCAAACAGATCATACTTTCATGTTGTGAAGACAAAAGATAAAGCAAGCATGCAATGGCTTCACAATGAGTAACAGTAAGAGAAGGAAGTGAAGATAAAACCAGTGACTCGTTGAAGACAATGATATGTTGGACCAGTTCCAGTTGCTGTGACAACTGTACGTCTGGTTGGAGCGGCTAGGTATTTAAACCTTAGGACACACAGTCCCGGACACTCAGTCCTGAACACACAGTTCAGGACACCAAGTCCTCACCGTATTCTCCTTGAGCTAAGGTCACTTAGTCCTCGCCCAATCACTCTGGTAAGTCTTCAAGGTAGACTCCCAAACCTTCACAGACTTCGTTCACTGGCAATCCACAATGTCTCTTGGATGCTCTGAACGCGACGCCTAACCGTCTGGAGGATTCACAGTCCTGAAGTGTAATAAGTCTTCAGATCACATAGACACGAAGACTTAAGTGATGCCCAATTTACTCTGGCTTTGGGTGGTTAGGGCTTTTCTCCTCACTAGGAATTTTTCTCTCAAAGGCTTCGAGGTGGGTTGCTCTCAAACGACAAAAGCCATGCACTGAAATCTGAGCAGCCAACCGTTTATGGTTGTGGGGGTGGGCTATTTATAGCCACTTGGCAACCCGACCTGATTTGTCCGAAATGACCCTGGGTCACTAAGGAACTGACACGTGTCTCAACGGTCAGATTTCGAACTCTCATGGTAACTTTACTTGGGCTACAAGCAAAGCTGACTTGTCCGGCTCTGGACAAGATTCGCTCTCATTGTCTTCACTCGAAGACATAGGTTTTTGATTTAGGCATCACTTCAGTCATTCTGACTGGTTCTCCTGGACCCCACTTAACAGTACGGTGGTTCCTATGACTCAACACAAAATAAAAAGAACTACAAAAGATCTAAGTCTTCGAGCTCCATAGGCTTCATAACGTGTCTTCTTTTGTCATAGTCTTCAATGTGAATATCTTCATATACCACCTTTGTCTTCAATGTCTTCATACATTTTTAGGGGTCATCTCTGGTAGTAAAACCGAATCAATGAGGGACTTCTACCTGTGTTTTCCTGCAATTCTCACAAACACATTAGTCCCTCAACTAGGTTTGTCGTCAATACTCCAAAACCAACTAGGGGTGGCACTAGATGCACTTACAACTACCACTCATGCCTTTGCCAGAGTGCCACGAGGCCCGAGGTCATCTGCCGTGCCAGTTGCTGACACAAGAGCCACCACCTCAGCACCAGCCACAGCCTCAGTTCCACCATCTCCAGCATCTACTTCAGCTCCAACTCCAGCGTCTACTTCAGCATCTACCGAAGCCTTCGTCCTTGGAGTGATCCGGACTCCACCACCACCAGAAGATCAAGCCTGAGCGTCGATCTAGCACTATGCATTTTCTAGGAACTTTTTGGTAACTTGTTGCCAAAGGGGGAGAAGGTGTATAGATCATAGGCTTCGAGAGAGAGTGTGTTGCTTTTCTCTCTTGTTTTATTTGGTGGTTTTTCAAACTTGTTTGCTTTTGAGTGCTTGAGATACTATGCTTGTGAGACATTGATGATCATATGTTTGATCATAAGCTACACTTAATGCTTGCTTATTGCTATTATCCTATCTATCTTGTGTGATCATTCACTATTGGTGATGAGTGCATGTATTTCATTCTTATCATTTTAAGCGCTCCACCAAGATGTATGTGACATGGAAAGTAACCCATGACTCTAACTCTTTGTGCATTTGCAGTCCAAAGCAAATTTTAAACATGCACAAATTTAGGGGGAGCTCTTACTTATCACATACTTCTCAAAGCGACGATATATTTCATGCTTATTATCATTTGTCTAAGCTTTGATCTATATGTTGTCATCAATTACCAAAAAGGGGGAGATTGAAAGTGCAACTATCCATAGGTGGTTTTGGTAATTCATAACAACATATAGCTCATTGAGCTAATGCTATTCCAAGATGATTATTTCAGGAAAGCTCAATGATTGGCATGGCATGGATGTGAAAGTGGAACCCTCAAAATGCTAAGGACAAAGGATTGGCTCAAGCTCAAAAGCTCAAGACTCTTCATTTTATATTTTAGTGATCCAAGATCACATTGAGTCTTTAGGAAAAGCCAATACTATCAAGGAGGGATGAGGTGTTGCTTAATGAGCCTCTTGCTTCATGTGCTTAGTGATATGCTCCAAAACCCTCAACTACTTTCCCATATCCACATATGACCTAAACCCTAAGCCAAACTCGGTCCTACCGATTCTTCCTATCCGGCGCCACCGAGTTTCACTTGTCATTAGCCACTGCCAAACCCTAGCAATGCGGAGGTGAAACACGAGGCGCGATTAGGCGGTACAACTCAATAGAGACTCAGACATCTTTAACAGTTTTATATTTCATAGTGTGCAAGATCAACACTGCAGTGCGTTTCTAGGAAGTAGACAGCCATCTACAGAATTGAGAGGACGGAGGGTCTCGTGCCTCTAATTTAGACCATAACTCTGCTTCTTTCTATGTCGCGCGTATGAATACATCAAAAACACTTATACTCATATCTTACTATTTCTCATATCCATAGTGAGGTGACACCTGAAACCCACTTATTAGGCCCAAACTGTTGTAAATAGCGCGGCTTCACTAGCTGATCTCTTCTCACAACAATATCTTTCAGACAGATGTTGATGAGGAGGTAGCGGATCAGAGTGAGAGGAATGGTAGGACCGAGGTCTTGGGCTATAGGGTTATGTCATTTAGTGTGGATACTGTGGAAACGCTTAGTGTGCAGAGAGTTTTGGACTGCCATACTCACTAAGAGCAACATGTAAGCAAGAGTGCCTCAGTCACTCCAACGAGCTCCATCTATCCTCCTTGGATAGGTTCATTGAGCATTGTTTCGCCTATATATGTGAGCCTCCATCGTTGTATGACTATTGGACTCGCTGCAGATCTGTAAAAGCAATACAACCATTGTGAATAGTTCGCTGAGTGAGAATGAACACGTCTTCCTGATGCGTATTTAGAAGCCAAATTCACATTTGTCCTTTAAGCATTATTATGAGGGTTCCACTTTTCTAGCACGCTGGTTTATCTCCATAGTGGCTACAATCCGCGAACTGCGATGTGATAGCTTTCCGCATGAAAATCACATCATCTTGGAGGATATAGCACTATTAGCTCAATGAGCTATATGTCTCGAGTATAATAGAGATGTATATACCTAACAAGGATCAACACACCACGCTATCGAAAGTAGTTGCTAAGTCACTCTTTCAATCTCGCCCCATTCGTATCTGTAATATGTGTAAGGAGTTTGCAGTTGCAAATCTGAATATAGGATAAAAACTTTGACTAGAGTTCAGTATAATTAAGCAGAAATGCACAATAAATCGATACGGCATATGAAGAAGCAAGCCTTTATCAAGTGATGAAAAAATATGAGAAGCGAAAAGCAAGCTCGACCACACATAAATATTTTGCGCGCTCAGAATAAAGATTTGTTTATAAGATATTTGCGCTCGATCTAGAGACTAGTGCAGAGCATATGCCCTAAAGGACCGATTAGAAACAGAGGGTCTCTAATTTCCCTGTCACGAGATACTCGTTTGGGGTGTGGAGGACTGACTGCGGTACTAGATATGATTAGAACCAAAGATCTCACCCTCGCGACTCCAAACAATAATTGTAAGGCGTGTTATAATGGAGCTCGCACACAAAGAAATAAAATGCGCAGTGGGAGTGACTATATGGGCTATAATTGAAGGTCATAGACATTAGTGTAGCTTATGATCAAACATATGATCATCAATGTCTCACAGCATAGTAAACCCAAATGCACACGTCACTCAACAAAAGGTGCAATACTTACTAAGTTGGGCACATAAAGGACACCCAATACAAAACAAGAGAGAGAGAGAGCCATGACACACTACGGCTCAGAGCTTACGCGAGCTACCTCCGAATGCTTAGATTCACCTTGTCTCGTCCGGCTTTTTGGCGAGAGAGCTTTACTCCAAAAGAAGTCGCCCACCTTGGTAGATATATGGCCATAGGAGATTCGATCGCGCTACAGAACGACCGCAATTGATCTCTCTTGGTCGCGTAAGGTGATGAGATCTCGGATCAACCTACCGAATGGCGATCGATTAGGGCCCAAGGGGAGCTGGCAAGATCAAGTGAGAGCGCGCGCTGAGATGAGAGCGAAGGTAAGGGAGTCCTGGTGATGATGGTTGTTAGAAGGACAACTGTCCAGTCTGGCTGGTCTAAGGCATGTATGCTGATAGAACAGAGTAGCCTGGTGCTTTGTGTCAGCAACTGGCACGGCAAGATGACCTCGGGCCTCGTGGCACTCTGGCAAGGCATGAAGTGTAGTGTGTAAAGTGCATTATGTAGTTTGGGTATTTGGAGTATTGACGACAAACCTAGTTGAGGGACTAATGTGTTTGTGAGAATTGCAGGAAAACACAGGTAGAAGTTCCTCATTGATTCGGTTTTACTACCAGAGATGACCCCTAAAAATGTATGAAGACATTGAAGACAAAGGTGGTATATGAAGATATTCATTGAAAGACTATGGACAAAAGAAGACACGTTATGAAGCCTATGGAGCTTCGAAGACTTTAGATTTCGTAGTTCTTTTTCTTTTGGTGTTGAGTCATAGGAACCACCGTACTGTTTAAGTGGGTCCAGGAGAACCAGTCAGAATGACTGAAGTGATGCTAAATCAAAAACCTATGTCTTCGAGGAAGAACAATGAGAGCGAATTCTTGTCCAGAGCCAGACAAGTCAGCTTTGCTTGTAGCCCAAGTAAAGTTGCCATGAGAGTTCGAAATCTGACCATTGAGACACGTGTCAGTTCCTTAGTGACCCAGGGTCATTTCGGACAAATCAGGTCGGGTTGCCAAGTGGCTATAAATAGCCCACCCCCACAACCATAAACGGTTGGCTGCTCAGATTTCAGTGCACGACTTTTGTCGTTGAGAGAAACCCACCTCGAAGCCTTGAGAGAAAAATTCCTAGTGAGGAGAAGCCTAACCACCCAAAGCCAGAGTAAAATTGGGCATCACTTAAGTCTTCGTGTCTGTGTGATCTGAAGACTTATTACACTTGAGGACTGTGAATCCTCCAGACGGTTAGGCGTCGCGTTCAGAGCATCGAAGAGACATTGTGGATTGCCAGTGAACGAAGTCTGTGAAGGTTTGGGAGTCACATATCGCGCTCTGAGGAAGGACTTACATAGAGTGTAAGTGGCGCAGAGATGGAACTATGATGACCTTTAGCCACGTACTCAATGTGTAGAAGACTGCTTCGATGATCATAGTGCGTGATGTCACTGACTGTGTGAGTGTCACGACATTGATGTGTCCGGGATCGCTGTGCTGGTCCTGGAGGAGTATCTAGGAAACACTAGTCGGAGTATACGAGACGTAACCCAGTCGTGTTACATGCATAGCTGCACAAGATGGTTCCTCGACATGCACCATATCAATCGAAAGTGTCTTCAACACGTCTCACCGGAATTGTGTAGTCGTGCACATTTCCTTAGTCTCTTATACTAGTTACTATCAGTTGATGTGAAAGCTGTGGAATGTGAGCGACATGGGCATAATGCTTCTTATCCTCAATTGCTTCTCTTCTACCACTATGGGAAGAGAACAGTATCGGGATGTTCTTGCTTTGAGGTCTCTGGTCCACTACGTGCACTTTCTAACCTGAACTCCGTACGACTACTGAGTAAGCCTGTCTTGTCATGTTGCTTCTACAACGATCTCTGACCTTGACCGGAATACATGACGCCATGGCTGGCCTTAGTTGTGTGATATGTGAGCGAGGAGGCATACTCTCGCTGTTTGGTCTTCATAACTCTCACTTGTCTGTGATGAGCTACATAAAAACACGTCTCAATGCTATTTCACACCCATCTAGTCGCTATAGGACAGCACTTTCAAAATTGTGCTACATCAAGAAGAGAGCAGATTGTTCGCACCAGATAGTGTGATTGGGTTGTTAACTCCTGGAGTTCTGTAGCTACTGTCGACGCTGTAGGGATTTCAAAATCATACAGATCATGATTCCTACCGACGCGATTGCTAGATGGCCCGATCTATTCGATGGAGACAGCGTGAGATATACTCTCGACTGGAAGAATCAGATGCGCATGCGAAATGCTTAGAAAGCCATGACGCGGTCCTGTACCTCTATGTATGCCTCCATTACGAGAGAGACACCGGCGATGAATGATCACCGGTGTGAGTAATGCACTTGTTGTGAGAGGTGGTCCACTGCCTGGCTTGGGAGTATTTGTGTTCTAAAGATAGGCTTTCACTCAACTAGACTCCATACAGCGCACGATATGGATATATTCCATCTATGGCGCAGTCTGACAAGGACAGTATGGCCTGCAGAGTGCAAACGTGCGCTCGGTCGTTCTCATGAGACGTGAAAACGCACTGTTAGCCGCGAGACTTGCGCATTGCCGTCTCATAGATGCTCGATTTGTGGATCTCAGTCCACTAACTTTACGGTTTCCATATGAAAGCGCGTCATTGGAGACACTAGATGGAGAGTAGGTGTCAGAAGAATCCACGTACGTTTGACGCGAACCACTGTCAACCGCTTCAACGCGAGAAGGTGCACGAGAATTGTAGGACATTTCCCCCCACTATTTGCACGCAAGGCTTCTCCACTTGAGCAACATTCTGGATAAAACTATGAGATGATGTACCTTGCCCTCGGCGCCGACTGATTGATTCACTCGATATCTGATAAGTCGGCGTCAAGACGCTGCTTGAATCAACATAAGAGTCTCGATACCTCTTGGTAGGAACATCACACTTTGGTGACTGGAACTGTGAATCCTCAAGAATGTCCTGAATTTCAAGAACCACTCGTTCCGTCTGAACATAGCTTGAGAGAGCTCAACAACACAATGAGTATTCGAGCTTTCTGAGAAAAGAGATATCATACGGCTCCAAAGCCTCAGTGCGCAGAACTCGTGCCTTGAAGCAAAAAGCTGCATCAACACTCTGCACTATCTTAACAAGAGGAGGATTCTTCGTGCACCTGTCACGCTCTCTACGCACTTATAAACTTGTCCATCGCCATCCGAAGACAAGTTGGGAGGTGAGGGAGACTATTTGCTTCAATGCTATGTTGAACATGTAGTGTTAAAAGGTGTCCCACAAAATCCACTTCACATACAGAGCCCACGCGCCTATAGAGATAAGCCCTCACGGCACTCTAGGTCTCATAATGGAATGAGATAAGAAGCCTCTTCTAGCCTCTTCATGAGAGAGACCGGTGAAAACAATGTCACAAGTGCAAGAAAACTGGACACTTCATCTCTGTGTGGACCACACGTGTCGAGCGTACTCATAGTGAGAACCATGTTTGGCAAGACCAACGAGCAAGCAGATCGAGTAGTTTTTGACGCCAAATCAATGTAGAGCAGAGTAACGAGCAATAAGTAAGTGCACCTCCCAATGCATCTTCTTATCGCACAAGTCCTCTCATTTTAGTCGGAGTAACCACAAGATATTGTAGCCACCACAATGTACTTTCGTGAAGCCACAGGGCGTGCGTCGACCAACCGTGACAATTTCTTCGTCTTGTGCCGAGGTGGGGAAGATCTCGCCGAGCATCGTATTGTGAAGCTGGCCATCTTGTACTGTAGGCAGAGTGAGGAAGCATCTTGACGCGCACAGACGTTCGGATACATGGCAGTCTGCGCGCCGACTGAGCTCTGGCTACAGCAAAAACTGCATTAGTATCGCAGCGTCACCGTTCTAGTATTCAACAGACTACTGAAGACAATGCTGCATCACCGGACACTGAACGCCAATAAGGCTTATGGAATCGCACTCCGTGACCTATACTTCCGCTTCTCAGGCAGTCGGTTGCTGCAACCGCGCGCACCGACACCAGGCGACTTTAGAAGTCTTGCAGAATGGATTATTGACAGGGTGTACAATCACATGACCTCGCGCCAAAAGAAAAAACCAACAATTATAATGGACTCAACCTTACGTCCATAAAACCGACAAGCAGAACCACATATCCACCAATTCTCTGACACTTTGGTAAACCAGTCACCCAGGCATTCGGTGTGTGCCCAAAGGCTAGTGCACGCCCTCGGCTCTCTATTGTATCTGCAAAGGATCAAACACATAGAAGGAAAAGTATTGCTTTTTGAATCCCGTTGGACCAATTCCCAGACACACTTAATGTCATCAGTGACAAGATACTAGAGCTCCTATCTGCGATATAGATTGAAGCATTTGTAAGTTTGGACAAAAGTATCAGGAATTCGCCAGGATGCTCGTCTCCAGACTAGCTACGGATCTGAATTCACCGGCGAAATACGAGCGAAGTCTCTTTAGGTTGGTTAGCATCTATGACCAGAAGATAAACATTGGAGAAAGGGGATTTGCGCTTGCAGTGATGAGCAGATCTCAGTCACCGAGCAGGCCACAACTGGCGCAGTGTGCCTCGTCTTGCGCGAGATATACGCATCTATGATTTATTTCTCTGCGCCTCTGCTACTCCGGAAGGCCGTGGTTCGGCACATGCTGGCATCGACGTATGAACCTCCTAAGCCCTACACCCTGCAATTATGACAGCAACTGGAAGCAAAGAGATCAATCACTTCCATCATCAGCGAGATGACTAAAGTGGCGTAAAGTCAAACGGCAACAAGTAGATGTCAGTTGAGGTCCTTGCGCAGTGGCTCCCTGAGGTAGCGAGCAGGAGAGGATGTAGAGAGAGGGAAAACTACAAGAGTTCGAAGACACACATCGACTCACTACAGAGAACGCCTCTACTGTAACACGTAGCTCAGAACATTCGAGATCTCTCTTGCCATCTCGCGAGGAGATCACTGCGAACTCCAGCAATCATACTTCATACTCTACAACTTGTTAGTTACTAGCTTGCTCTTGGCTTTGTCAATTAGGTAAGAATGTTAATATACGAGATGACACTGTGAACTATATTTATATCTCCAGTGCACATAATCACTTTAAAGACTGAAGTGCAGGAAATGTTCTTCAGACGCTTCGCCAATGCAGCCTATGAGACGGAAGATTTTGGTTCAAATACGACCTCCACAGAGAACACCTCCACATCAGAAGTATGACAAGTCCTTCCAGTGCCATGGCTAGCGAGTTCAACGAACACTGGCACTGTGTCCAGAGATACGACATATACTGGATATACTACGGCACTTATCCCATATCACAAAGGTGCTATTGCACTCTTCTCCACGGTTCCCGAGAATCAATCCTAAGAGAGTAGATAGCAGATCCGTGTCAACGACGGCTATACTGTGAACGAAGCATAACATCTGCCACTGTCATCTCTCAGAATGGCCAGAGAGCACATGCATTATGATTTTCCAAAATACCAGCACGCTCAAGACACAAGGCTGGACTGACAGCACGAGTTGTACTCAGACTAGTCCCGCATGTATCATACAATTCAATTGGCGATTGATTAATACCGGTCTCTCTCAGCTTATAGTCTTCTGACTCAATCGCATCTCGGTCTTATGGAGATGCTAATCACTCTACACTGCCAAGGAAACGAACAAATGTCAGTTACTTCAGAGTATTTGGCGCAAGGTGCTGAAGAGTCAATGGATCAAGGACCCACACCACACCTCAAAGTTTGCACCAAAAGCACATGAGGGCTTTATGCTTGGATATGGAAAGGATTCGCACTCCTACAGAGTCTTCAATCTCTTTCATTACAAAGTGGTTGAAACAGTGGATGTGCGGTTCGATGAGACAAATGGTTCACAAAGAGAGCAACTGCCAAATGTGCTAGATGAAGTTCCAGCTAGTGAATCAATCAAGCTTATGGGAACTGGAGAGATTATACCTTCTGAAGCTCATCCTGAAGAAGAACTTATCATCTCAGCACCTGATCAACATGAAAGCTCACCTGAAGAAGTCATCACCTGATCAACATGAAGACCTCAGCCTGAAGACATTCCTCCCAACAACAACACAGATCAGCAAGAGCAAAGTCTTCGCCCTGTACATCCTCGTGTTGCCAATGAAGTGCAGATTGACAGAATAATTGACAGCATCAATGCACCTGGTCCACTCACTCGTTCAAGGGCAACTCAGCTAGCAAATTTCTGTGGGCACTTCGCATTCGTATCAATATCAGAACAAGAAAGTTGAAGAAGCCTTCATGGAACCTGAATGGATTCAAGCTATGCAAGAATAGCTTCAACAGTTTGGGCTTATGGGAACTGGTTAAGCGTCCTGATCCAGAAAGAGCATTGTCCATAACAGATATTATGACGCTTGAATAAGCAGTAGTACTATTCGCCGAAGAACTGCTTAACACTGCGTGCAATCGACGATCTTCCTCGCACAAAACGTGAACTCCAACCATTAATAGGGATCGCCTTATCGAGCCAAAGAGGCGGCATATATCCAGAGCGCAGGAGACATGAACATGAGCATGGCGGCAGTAGTCATGACCGGAAGCTACACTGGCCGATATCGCGCTTGGACCTATCATTGAGGAGATACTACTCTAGTCGTTATAAGCGCGCGAGGTGAGAGCGTTCGATGTGAACTGAGATTTGTCACTCGGGGTCCTATGGCACTGAAGTCATAACGCCAATTCCGCGCTGTGGCTTGGTATGCTCATCATAACACACTAGTCTAATACAACATGACTCGAATATTGACATAATTCGCCCGCTTTCGCTAATGAGGCCAAGATTCGCAAAAGAAAATCAGCTACTTGAGTTGCCGAGTCTTACACAAGCCATGCCATCGGCTTGAGAAAATCCAACAGAGTCCTATCCAGTGACATGGGTTATTACAAAGGTTTCGCTTCAACACTCACAATACAACACAACGAGGCAGTTGCATCCCTTTGTCGCCACTCAGATATATCTAAGCCACGCATAAGGTGCCCATGCGAGCTGTAAAACCAACATCAGGTACTAATTCCTAGAGGAGCGAGCCAGGAGAATTTCTCGATGACGCACTGGATCGTACAGCTTGTGATGCTCCAACAATCTCTCTCACTCCAGAGAAGTAGAGATAGAGATGGTGGCACTGTTTGTGTGCCAAACTATATTGGTGAGCACGCCATTAAATCAGTCGGGAAGCAGCCATAGACATCAAAGCAATAGTAAGCCAGTAAGAGAGCGCTCTAAGAGGAAGTTAATGTATACATAGGAACACCGAGTCATCCGTACTGTCATGATGGCGTGGACGTCTGTAAACAATTGTTCCGATTTTCTTGATCGCCTCGCATTCAGAGATAACGAGCCGAAACAACATAGAGCAGATGCGACATCTTCACTCAATAACAACGCAGTAAAAAGGTCTTCTCAACGAATATGACCCTGACAGAGTTCGGCGTCAAGTGACGAACGAATCAGCAATGATATATGGAGGTCAACGTTCTACGACGAGCGAACACGCGACAAATACCAGCAACATGGACTACTTGCTTAGTACGGAATGCCTGACCGATTCATATATAACGACGAGTAGATTAACACGAGACACTTTTCGAAGTGCAAAAACAGCGATTATAGTGCTCGTTCTCTCTTCCACTTAGCGCACGCATGCACCTCCATGAAGGATTGGCAAGTTGGGACGGCATGGTGTTGTAATACACCCCTTCCAACCCACATTAATTACCAATGTCTTGTCGCTTTATATGTAATGTGACTGCTGTGCCATTATAGCGCCAGATATCTATCCCCTTATCGCTTTGCATGTGGTGCTCGATTTCAACGCGACCTACTTAGAGGGCGAGTCGTCTTATTCCGTATAAACTTAGCTGATGCGAAGTGACCACCTGGCTTTGAGGATGGTAATATGGCTCACGAGCTATTTCAGTACTCATTATGTGAATTAGGTAGGCACTACTCTCAAGATGGGCTCATGAGCTTTATGATTTCGGAGTGTGTGCCATTCTTGGTGAACATGCGATCCTGGCATGATTCCTAAGAGGGCTTTCATGCAGAGGAATATTTGATCACCACGCGCTGATTCGATCGCAAAAGTCTAGGACTCATCAGGACAACATCTCAGTATTGAGGTGCGCAACACTCTTTCGCTATTGTTGTGGCTGCTGTATCAAGATAGAAGAGCACACAAATCTGGTGCGCTTGTATCTCATCATCCATCGCTTTGCTGAATACCGTAAGACATGACACATAGCTGCTTGGAACGAAGTTCTAAGCAGTCGCGGACGTTCTATGGTCTGCTGCTAAATTTGAAACTTTTGGGCCCGGATTCATGCTCCGAGTTGGCTTCTTTCAACGGTATGTCATGTCCAGCTCACGGATCATATCATTGTCTTTATATGTACTTTATCTTCTGTGGATGAAGCAACACTCAAGGACTAATGGCATTCAATCTGAAGCAAGTGCACTATAACCGCGTCACCTAAAGCTCGCCATCAAGATTGCCTACAACCAGTGATCAGCGCTCACTTGCATAAGCCGCATCTCCTTCCTCGCATCCAAAAGGCCGATTTTGCGGCTATCACGTGACCGTTATTTGTCCCCTTGTGACCCGGCATCATTGAGATGCCTAAATACACAACAAACGGCGAGCACTGAGCGGAGGAGGAAATTAGCTTTCGAGGTCAGCTTATTCTCATAGGATCAATTGCGTTTGTCGAAGGAAGACATGTGAGGATCACCATACACACGTCAAACACTGAAACCGAAGAAATTGGGGCCAATAGATATATGTGTCGACTTTGCAAGTCTCTCCTTGAGATGAGAAACGAGGTCAAGGCAAGTATCGATTGGAGTTGGAGTCCCTCAACGGACTCTGGGAGATACTCTCCATAAATTCGATTCTGTCTGATCAGCGCCAAACCGAGCCAATCTTCATAGACGACTATCATGTTCACTAAATCGAGGGACTATAGTATATGGTGCGCACTCGAGCATCAGGACAAGAGGTTATATCTCAAATCAATGAAGACATACACACTTCCTACAGTATCATGAATACCACGAGAGGGAGATTGGAACTTTTGACTTCGGAGCCCGAGCGATAGTATGTTGTCGCCGGTGTCCACTGCGTCTGGAGATTACTTTCTCTTATGAGAGACGGTTTCGTTTAAAGCCATCTGTAAGTCCCATAACGAAAGAACGTTACCACGTGTCTGAAAAGTGTACGAGTACTCATGGACGTTCCGTGGCAATGATTAATATCTTGTCCGACCATTTTGGTTTGACTTAACACACCTCTCACACATGTTCCCTTCATAGATTATTCGAATGCACACCTATCGTTTGGTGAATCTATTATATAAACGTACTCACACATACATACATGTGAGGGTTCCTGGCCTCACCTCTACGCATCAACCAAAGACGCCAACTGACCTGGATTATCGACCTGTATGAGCGTATTGTGAGTAGATGAGGGTATATGACATCCTCTCCTGTCGTACTAGTCTCAAATAAATGTATTGTATTCGTGTTATCCCTCAGATCTCTAACACAAAACCATCGCTATCAAAAAACTTCGGCTAGCTGTGCGTCCCACAGTCCATATGAGTGTCTCTCCATATAATCTCAGAAGAAGAATGGATTGATCCGCTCTCCACGATGAGCCTTCTCTTCGGTGTCAGCTGCAGGAGATATGTACACAGAACGACACATAGTATGGTAAAGTCGCACCGCATGGTTAACTTGTTAATGCTCATGTCCACACCCCAATAAATCCGGAGAGGCAGGAATGCGCACTCGCCGAGAGGAGGTAGATATTGAGTGTGTCACGCCTTCGATCTGGGATGGCTTGAGACAGACCTCCAATTCACAGATTACGACATAGACTACACCGGGTATGCGAACCACCAGGGGCACCTGCGTATAGACAGTGCCGCCATAGCCTGTAGTATAATTGTTCCTATGTACTCAACTCTTCTTTACTCGACCAGCTGGAATATGTATCTCTTTTCCTGCTCCACACTACATCGCACGAACCCTAGCGCCACCGCTCCAGGCTATACAGAGATTATGAGAGGAGACGCACCGAAGCGCGTAATCCGTCTGTCTCCGGCACCGTCACTCACCCACACCGCGCCGCGCCCACGCCCGCTGACCACCAGATTATAGATATAGACCGGAATCTATTAGATATATTTGACTCCTGCATAATAGCACCAGGCGCGTTACCAAAGGTGGTTATGCTGGCGAACATCTGCTCCCTCTCGCTCCCATCGCTCGTCGCGGACACGGCTGAGACAGAGTTTAGTTTCCTCAGTCGCCAGGTGGTTTAGTTGGCAGCTGTGAGGGTAGGCTGAGACTGCGCTTCGCACCTATACATGAATTCCTTTTCCGCGGCTACCCTAAGTTCCCCTAGTGTTGGCGGGTAAATAAAAACCCTGTCTGTTGCATATGGCTCCTTGTAATACTCATGCGTTGTGGTCAGTTACTATGTCCTACCAAATATAATCCCCATCTCTCTATCGTTCTTATCTCACACAAGTTTAGATCAATCTCAATCTGCATGCATTTTCGCCTAGTCGCTTATAAATCGCTTTCTATGCGCTTGTTCGCTCCCGATAATAGAGATAGGATGAAGATATATCCTTGCACTGTACTGATGAATCGCCTTGTTGGAGTCTAGCAGATCATTTGGAACACCTCGTCGTTCCATCCTTTCGCACGTGTACCATGTCGTCATTCTAGCACTGATGTACGGTGTCGATAATGTCTCTTCTTAAGTAACTGATTATCAGAATCAATCGTCTATCAAACCTTCTGAGAATACCGACAAGAGTGCCAATGACGTGTCCCTTCATCTGATATGTTGTAATGCTGGCGATCACAGGTATAGTCGAGACGCTGTCCGTTGCATGGAGCCAGAATTCCTACTATACCGGTTCTCATTACGATCACCTGTCGGATGACTCATTGCAGCAACTTCTTAGCAGCAAGTCACACTTCATTAATGCGTCGCTATGAGATCATCAGTTCAGTCGAGTGAGAATAAAGGAAGCCTTTGAAGCATTTGAAAATTGATGGTTGAGGTCTGTTCCGAAGTTAGAGAAGTGGTCAACACACTGTTGGCATAAAGCACAGCAGCAGCACGAAGCGAGACCCGAGGCAAGCATATGCAGTGACGTGAGGTGGAGCCGACACTTTCCTACTAAGACCTGTGATGTGGAACGAATTGTGGAGAGATTGAAGTTACCACTCAAATACAGATCCGAGAGAGAGTATGGAGCTAGGCGTCTAAGCAGAGTACCCGCGACACCGATGGATATTGCGCGTTGACAGCTAAAGGGCCGCGCGCTCAGTAATAAAGGCACATAGGAGGAGTTAACACTAATAGAGAGCTGTTGGGAGTATATGGGGAGGACAGAGAGGCTAGTTGCCAATCACCTACCAAGTCACACTGGGATTTTTTTCATATGATACAACCTGCAGTACACGGGCTCAGAGAAGCTAGATAGATTAATGCCGACTTAGTCTCAGAGCCCTGTGTCTATTATGCATCGATCACGCAAGCACACAGTCACTTGGCGCATATAGATTCATAGCTCTCCTACGCTTATATATAGCGCTGCTGGTGTGTGTGATACATCTCTTCAAGCGCACATCTGTCAAGATATTGGACACTCAACAGTCACGCGAAGCTGGAATAAGAAGAAATTTGCGGTTTATGCGCATGGGCTCCAATCTGCATAGGATGTAGGAGGAGAGACAGCCCAACGAGGCGTCACAAGGCAGTGCACACTGCGACGCGGAACACCCAATATCATCGGGGTCACGGAGGTCATACGCGACACCTCCTGAAAGGAGGGCACTGCGCGTAAGAAACACACCAGGTTCAGCAATCTTAGTCCAAGGGTAGATGCAAATGGTTGGAGCGCAAGTCGAGGACGAGTGGAAGCTCTGCCCCTCCAGGCAGTGCGCACTTCTGATACTTCTGAGAAGCTCCTTGCTATGGTGCGGCTGAACTCGGGCCTCACAGCCGATCAGAGGATCAGATTAGTCGGCCGCCGCTGGTTCACATCACACAAAATCTCGAAAGCGGTCAATACGCGCAGGCGCGACAACGACGTCGTTGTTACCCGCCTCCTAAGGTGTATAGCGTATGGAAGAAAGATAATCCCGACGATCTCCAAGCCCCTGAAGGAAAAAGGAGCCCCAGCAACAAACAGGCAAAGAGCTCACTGCTGCTGCATTCTGCGCAGGCGACGGCCGGAGTTGCTTGACACCGTATCTCTCGTATACATGCGAATATCTCGCAGAAGATCTGGCGCGAGATGACCTTGTTATGGTTCGATACGTATCAATGGCTTATCGACACTAAGCTAAAAAGAGGCTGCATAACTCTGTCGCTAATGCGCACGCAGAGTCGGGTAGCATGCTTTGGAAGTCTGCCCGATCAAGTGCCCACGCTCATCGGATGATGGTTTGATCCCAGACATAAGCTTCATGATCTGCACTGCCGGTGTTCTGGCCGCTCAGCGCGTCAGCACTTGCACAGTGCGCTAAGTCTGCTGGTCAGAACTTGCCATTGCTCCACAAAGCTCATTCCCGCGTTTGAGCTGAAAGAGAGCTAGATACAATTGACACTTCGCTATGAACACGACGGTTCCATGCTACATAGAAGGACTATTGGCCAGGATGTCCAGGGCGAGTCGCCAGCTAAGCTTTGAAACTAGAGCACTTACAGGAACCACCTTCGTTGCACAGTTGAAGGCATGCAGAGCAAGACGGACTTAACACTGAGAAGAATGGCTCGTCGATTGAATGGGTCTCTCGCGCAGTGTCATCGCTGTGGACGATGAAAGTCTCTGGCACACAGCGATAGGGTGGTTGAGAACGGCATGTCTACAACTGACGGCCCGAGTATAGAGAAGCGCAAGGCACGACTGTTTTTGACTGAGGGCGTGCGGGGTTGCACTATCGCAGCGGCCTGAAAAGATCTCTGGCGGCTAGCCAAAGAGAAGAAGAAGCAGCTGCTGTGAATGAACCAGAGGCACGCAAACAAGAACCTCGCGGCTCTGCTCTTACCGCACTCTGCTCCCACGCCCTGGGTTCGTAAGCCACAAGCAGCGAGGCAAGGATTACACTGCTTCAGAAGCTAAAGGGAGAGAGCGAGACTGCAACTGTCGAGGCTCTGGAGAGAGCAGATATGGAAAAGAGTCTCTCGAAGTCCTCTCCTATCCTGCGCCCCTCGACAGAGACACAAGGGAGAGTAAGCGAAGACCCAGAGGAGAATTCGGTCGCGGGGCTGCTCTCCAAGTATATGCCCTTTCGATTGGAGCTGTCCCACGTGTGATCTACGACACTCCCTGCCGATATGGACAGAAAAGACAACTGACTAGAGACATAGTTATGTGCATCCTGAAGCGTGCCTGCTCCACGCCAGACACGCAGGTCTCTTAAGGCGCTGAAGGATCCACCATTTCCAGCTGCCTGTACCTCCCACCGACCGCGCGCCTAGCATGAGACATTGGTCCACCAAGACAATGTACAAGGATGAATGCAGCCCTTCCCTCCGCTTTGGCCAGACCATTCTTGAGGCGTAGTGAACTCTTGCCTTCGCTTGAAACAAGCGCTCGTATTGGTCGTCCTCTGACGCCAATGGCACAAGATGAGTCATGGGCGGATCGCCCTCAGGAGGAAGAAGACTTTGAGGCCCAGCCCACTCCAACCCCACAAGCGTCGTCTGCGTTCCGTAGGCTTCGCAAAGGTCCAAGGCCTCAAGTCCATACTGCAGAAATTCCGGCTGCATCAGCCGAAGACAATGAAGAAGCACCACCAGAACCCACTTCCCCGCTCCATCAAGATGCAGTTCTCCAGGAGAACGTGCCTGAGGTTGTCCCTCCAACTACACAAGCGGAGGAAGAAAATGTTGCGGCTGCCACCACAAACACTGAAGCCAATGTGGAGCCCGCCCCACCAAATGCTTCAGCGGACAGCGAAGCTACTGAGCTCGAGCCAGACACGTCTTCCTGAGTCTGCTGCAGGTCTCACAGTTGAGCACAGGTGCATCAGAATGCCTCCCAACTTCACATTCGGGTGAGGCAGTCACAGGGGCGCGCCTCCGCATGTGAATCAACCAGTGTCAAGCCAGTCCCAGGCTGCCCACAGTTCACAGCGTCCTGCATCAGCACCTGGGCCTCACAACTTATTGCATTACCTTCACAGCTTCAAGGTCAGACAACGTGACATTTCAATACCGATCTTCCTAAGTACCACGCCTACTTGTACAAGTAAGAGGAGAAAGTGCAGTGGTTATTCAGTCACACGGTGCGTTGTAGGAGCTCACTTAAGCATAGCTGCCGAGCATCCTATGTAATACATCATAATGAGCGCATCTGCCATACAGAGCAGAGAGAATTCCGCATCCTGATCTCCGCATAACAAGTCCTCCAATGATCACATGCTCCTTCTATGAGTGGTTAACGAAGCCCCACATCGGCTAGAGGGCTACCGTGCGCTTTCATGGCCATGGTTGAGTGATATAGACTCGTGTGGGATAGTTGCTCTGCAGGCCAAGGTGTAGGTCTCTGCTTGTCTGTTTGTTGGGCACACGTAGCATCGTCATCGACGAAGAGCACTGGAATGCAGAATGCACGCATCTGCACGTCCGTGCAGCCTTCGGCCTATGGGCAGCCGGCTTGCTCAATCACAGAATGCTGTATACCACAGAAAATCCGAGAAAGAAACGTGGAAATCTTGCTGGATCCTGGAGTGGCATGACGTCCATCATGAAGCCAATGCGCATTTGATATCATTGAGCTCACCGGCCTGCCCACTCCAGGCGAATTCTTCGAGGAAGGCTGTCAATCACATTCTGAAGCTATTGAGAGCATTTCCAGAGGCCTGAACCCAATATGAGTCAGATGCTCTCAATGATGAAGCCATTGCCTCATGATGCACCTTATCCTACTGAGTTCTTCGTTGAAGACCTAGAGTACCTGCCCAGGACCATATATCACATCATCCGGCGGACTCTCTGGCCCATTAAGGGGCACTCTCCACATGCAAAGATTGAAGGTGCAATGAAGACTCTCATATTCTATATCCTGCATGGCAAATGCTTCAACGCACAGGATCTCTTCATACGCCAACTTGCAGCGTCAGGCTTGGAATTATTTGGTTTGAAGTTCTATGCCCCTTGGGTGATGAGGCTAATCAAACTGCACTCTACGATCTCGTATCAGCCCTCAGCCCGAAACCATCGCATCTTCCTGCCAGATGTGGATACCTCTGATGAAGCCATATATCCCGAACCTGCGAAGCAACCAATAAGTCTTCAGAATGCAGAACACCAGAGCTTCACGCAGAATGTTGAAGGTGTTGAAGCCATATCCAGGGTATATCCGTTGGCTGGCACTACACGTGCACCAGCATCTACTGAAGCCACAGACAGCACAAATGCTCCAAGACCCAAGAAGCGTGCTCGTGTCCTCACTGACCGAGAGCTTCTTGTGGCCCTTCACCAAAAGCAAGATAGGCATCACGACTGGCTAAAACGTCAGATGAAGAGCCTCTTGGTGGATGTCAATCGTCTTCGAAACCTTGCCACCAAGAATGCCTTTGTTACACATGAGACTTGCCGTCGTACGTGGAAAGGGCTCTCAATGATATGCACTGAAGCTGAACTTGAAGAGGATGGCTTCACAGAGCGCTTCAAGTTTGACACCACACCTCCTAGAAGGGCTGTGATGCGCAACACACCATCACTTGAAGACTCTGAGTTTTCTTCATCTGCTGCCACAGTTACTGCAGGATCATTGATGAAGACGACGATGCTACTTCACCACCACCTGCTTCAGCACATCCAAGCTCTGCACCGCCAAACAACTCCACCGACCCTGCTGCGCCTGGGAACGCGTAGAAAACTCTATGTCTTCAAACCTTTTTGGTCATTACTGACAAAAGGGGGAGAAGCATATGATGTTTATAGTCTTCAAGCGGGTCAATATGGGCGGGTGCCTTATGTTTTGTTATATTTTGCTTCGTGTTTACAACTCTTGTTTTTGCTTCATTTGGTTCTTTGAGTTGTAAACACTAAAACTCGATGGTCGTCTGCTACTTGTTTGCCACTCTGTTTGCGAAGATAAATTCCGCATGTGCGACGATAAATTCCGCACTTATCTCATTCTGCAGACGTCCATTTTCCATTATGCATGTCATTATCTTCATATACTTTCACATGCATAGTGGATTGTCATCATAAGCTGAAGTGGATCTCCACAAGTACAACCTGCCATGTGCATTTGCATTCCAAAAGCAAATTAACTTATATGCACATCTTCAGGGGGAGCCCTTGCAACTTATGAAGACAATTCCCTATCCTTTACAAACTTCACACTTTATATTCCCCGTTGAAAACTTCAACTAGTTTGTCATCAATCACCAAAAAGGGGGAGATTGTAAGTGCATCTAGTGCCACCCCTAGTTGGTTTTGGAGTATTGACGACAAACCTAGTTGAGGGACTAATGTGTTTGTGAGAATTGCAGGAAAACACAGGTAGAAGTCCCTCATTGATTCGGTTTTACTACCAGAGATGACCCCTAAAAATGTATGAAGACATTGAAGACAAAGGTGGTATATGAAGATATTCACATTGAAGACTATGACAAAAGAAGACACGTTATGAAGCCTATGGACTCGAAGACTTAGATCTTCGTAGTTCTTTTTATTCTTTTGTTGAGTCATAGGAACCACCGTACTGTTAAGTGGGGTCCAGGAGAACCAGTCAGAATGACTGAAGTGATGCCTAAATCAAAAACCTATGTCTTCGAGTGAAGACAATGAGAGCGAATCTTGTCCAGAGCCGGACAAGTCAGCTTTGCTTGTAGCCCAAGCAAAGTTGCCATGAGAGTTTGAAATCTGACCGTTGAGACACGTGTCAGTTCCTTAGTGACCCAGGGTCATTTCGGACAAATCAGGTCGGGTTGCCAAGTGGCTATAAATAGCCCACCCCCACAACCATAAACGGTTGGCTGCTCAGATTTCAGTGCACGGCTATTGTCGTTTGAGAGCAACCCACCTCGAAGCCTTTGAGAGAAAATTCCTAGTGAGGAGAAAAGCCCTAACCACCCAGAGCCAGAGTAAATTGGGCATCACTTAAGTCTTCTTGTCTGATGTGATCTGAAGACTTATTACACTTCAGGACTGTGAATCCTCCAGACGGTTAGGCGTCGCGTTCAGAGCATCCAAGAGACATTGTGGATTGCCAGTGAACGAAGTCTGTGAAGGTTTGGGAGTCTACCTTGAAGACTTACCAGAGTGATTGGGCGAGGACTAAGTGACCTTAGCTCAAGGAGAATACGGTGAGGACTTGGTGTCCTGAACTGTGTGTTCAGGACTGGGTGTCCGGGACTGTGTGTCCTAAGGTTTAAATACCTAGCCGCTCCAACCAGACGTACAGTTGTCACAGCAACTGGAACTGATCCAACATATCATTGTCTCCAACGAGTCACTGGTTTTATCTTCACTTCCTTCTCTTACTGTTACTCATTGTGAAGCCATTGCATGCTTGCTTTATCTTTTGTCTTCACAACGTGAAAGTATGATCTGTTTGGCTTCATAACTTCTTCCTACCTGATCCTTATTACACTGAAGCTGTTTGTCATTGTGCTTTCACTCTATTGAATACATGACCATGGCTGGCCTAGTGTAATCTAACTTCCACTGCATAGTAATAGGCATACTCTTCGCTGTTTGTCTTCATAACTCTCATGTTTTGAAGACTTTCATAAAAATTGCCTATTCACCCCCCTCTAGTCGATATAACGCACTTTCAGTAGTCCTGCCTCTCCTCTCCTGCATGTTCTCCTGGAGCTGCTCCACTGTAGACTGAACTTCCGTTACCTTGACATCCAAGTCATAGAACTTCTATTCCGTGATTCTCTCTAGGCTTTGCTGATTCTGAGTGAGGGTGGCCAGACTTTGCTCAATCCTCAGCATGGATGCAATCAAGTAACCAAGCTGCTCTTGTTTAGTCTTCAAGAAATACTTAGATGCCTCCTCTTGAGTAGGCATCTTGGCAGCTTTCTCCTTCCTCGCCTTCTCCTTCTTTGCGTATGCTTGGGCAGATGATGGCTCGTTCTCAGTCATGACAACTTGATTGTCCTCGAAATCTGGACGGATTGGCAGGTGTTCCTTGTCCAATAGATATATGCCTGTGCCCATCTTGGAGTTGATGAGCTCCTGAATTTGAGGGGCATATCCGCAGCTCCTCTTCTGATCTGCTGCAGTCCTCTTGATAGTTTCCACTATGAGGCTCATCACCTTGAAATTCTGAGGCACATCAAACACATGTAGCAAGTTGATAGCATGGCCTCTGATCATCTTGTGATCACCTGACTTGGGCAATAAGGTGTGCCTCAAGATCCAATTGATAGTCGGGAGCCCTGACAGAAGGTAATGTACTGAGCCAAACTTGAAGGTATCAAGTGCTTCATTTGGGATCTCCTTGTACATATTTGACATTGAGTTGTGGTCCATCTTCTTCTTGGCATATATGTCCATGTCATCATCATGCTCTTCTGGGGCATTAATCAACTTCGCCCATTCCTCAACAGTGGATTGGTACCTCGTACCCTCAGACATCCATGTGATCCTCCCATCTGGAAAAAAGTGTGCCGTGGAGTAGAATTGCATGATCAGTTCCTCGTTCCACTTTGTGAGCTTTTGCCTAACAAAGTCAGCTACTCCACAAGCTATGAAGCTGTCTTGCACTCCAGGATAGTGCTCCTCATTGTCCTTAATGTATTGCCAATCAACCCATCGCATATCACAGACAATGGGCTTCTTATCTAGCAGCACTGTCTCATAAAAATCCTGCTGCTCCTTGGTGTGAAACCTGTAGTCAACTGCTGTCCTTCTCCTTGAAGCATACGGGTCTGCTTCTCTCCACTTCCTCAGCCCTGAATCTCTCCTGAGCTTCA
Organism: Triticum urartu; assembly: GCF_003073215.2. Classification (NCBI taxonomy): domain Eukaryota; kingdom Viridiplantae; phylum Streptophyta; class Magnoliopsida; order Poales; family Poaceae; genus Triticum; species Triticum urartu. Next base: position 50,137,051 of record NC_053023.1, read on the forward strand.
TATCCTCGGCCACAGGATGAGCATCGTTGTGGTCTGGGATCTTGGGCTTTAGCTTTCTCAGGACATTCTCTTCCTCTTCTTCTGCAGCAGTCTCAGGCACTGGGGCCTTGTTCTTCTCAGCTGCAGGAATGCTTCTTGTATTCCTCTTTGGCTTTGGCTTTGGAGCTGGCTTGGCCTTGGAAGCAGCTCCCCCTGATTTTATGGCATCTCCCATTAGCTTGGGTGCCTTGGGCGCTGGTGCAGCTACCTCTTCTTCTTATTCCTCTTCCATGATGGAAGCTTTGCCAAGCACTCTAGCCACAGTCTTCTTCACCCTTTCCTTTCTTTTCTTGCCCTCGGCTGCAACTGGCTCTATGGGCTTCTCAGTTGATATTCTGGCCTTTGACATTGGCTGCCTGCCTGCTGGCCTTTTGATTTTCAGACCTGGCTTAGTGCCTTGAGCTGGCTCAACTCTCTTGGAAGTGGCCTCTTCCTCTGCCACATAGTCCTCATCTTCGGAATCTGAAGTCCTCTTCTTCCTCTATCTCGTGGCAGCCTTTGGCAAATTGCTAGGAGTGCTCCTGCTGCCTTCATCAGAAGAGCTGGAGGGACTAGTTCCCTCACTCATGTGCACCTGCTGCTCTGACATGTTTTGGCTATCACTTTGATCAGACATGCTGCAAACTGACTGTTGACCCTGTGAATAGATTATAGATGAGGTAGAAAGGATGAGCATCACAAAATGCAGAGATTTTTGCAAAAGAATGATCCAAAAACTTAGTTTTAGTTTCCCACTGAAATCATCTCGGATCTATCGATTTTCAAACTCGGTGATACCGAAGCAGTTTTGGAACCTGAACTAGTGAACTCGGTAGGACCGAGTCACAGTTCGGTGGCACCGAGACTGCTAGGGTTTCACAGAGTTCCAAAATCGGTCACACCGATAAGTAATTCTTGGTCAGACCGAGTCTCACTTGTGCAATGGCATAAGCCAAATCGGTGGGACCGAGTTTTTCAACTCGGTGGGTCCGAGATGGTTTCGGCAGAAATCTAAACCTAGAATTTTTGAATCAAACCTAATCTATGAGTTCATTGACTGGATAGAAGTTTATCAAACGTGGCTAGAATCAATATGATCACAATGTGCTAGGAATCAGATTGGGGAATAGCACAAAGATCAAGTCCATACCCTAGTTCGGCGGGGACTTGCTACGGCGGCAACGGCGGGGCAGAATTCCCGTTGACGGCGACGGAGACCAGCGACTGGAGGCGGCTGGCGGCGAGAAGACGATCCGGAGACCACGAGGGCAGAGCAGGCTATCGCGCGGGCGAGGGGTTCGGAGAAATTTCCAAAATTTTGCCCGTGACTATATATAGCCCGACCCTGTCGGTGTGACCGAGTGGAACAACTCGGTGGCACCGAGATTCATAACTGCAAGCAGTTACTGAAACTCGGTGTGACCGAAAGGTTCAAATCGGTTGCACCGAGATCGAAAACCTAGATCAACTTAATGATCTCGGTAGGACCAAAAGTGGAGTATCGGTCAGACCGAGAATCATAAAGAGGTTTTGGAAGTTTAAGTCTATGACGAATCGGGGACTCCGAGCGCTCCTCACACAGAGTGGTTCGAATCTGACTTGATCAAATTTTGTGATGCAGCATGAATAGAGTTTGAGACGAGAAAAGCATAGATAGCTAGAGGAGGTTCTTAGGCATTCTTTTCCATCCACTTGGCAAAAGAAAAATAAAACCAAACAATCAAAACAACAAGTGGATGTCCTCGAATGAGTAAAATATGCAACCAGCATGCTCACACAATAAGATGGCAAATGAAATATGTGGCAAGGCATGCACAACCAATTCTAGCATCTATCAAGCAACTAGGTCATCTATATATGAGTATATTGACTTAGGAGTCAAGTGAGAGCACTTGATCATAGGTCATACTCATCATTTAAGCTCAAGTGGGGTTACCACTTTTACATAAAGCATTGTTTTGTTCACATCTTTAGAGTTGCTTTAGCTCAAGTCTTAGAGTAAAGCTCCCCCTAGATGTGATATCCCCCCTAAGAGGGATGAACTAACCTTGGGTTTTGTCGATGATGACTTCATGTAGATATTGAAGATGTGGATGCTCAATGTTGATGTAGATCTCTTGGAGCTATCCATTTGAGTGAATTGCACTTTCAATACCTACATGAGTTAGTCCCACAAGGAACAAGCAAGGATATGCATAGACATAGAGTGATGCACACAAAAGATGATGTCCATGAAAACTTTTAGATTACCTTGTCCCTTGTCTTACCAACAAGAGGGTTTGTGACTCCTTGAACTAGTGCAAGATGTGGAAGTTGATTGCACTTGTTCTTGCCAAAATGATAAGAGTGAAGTATGTTGGCGGAGTCACCCTCAAGAACTCTCTAGTTCTTCTTCTTTTGGATCCACATCATCTTGATGGGAATCCTTGGAGTTGTAGTCGTACTTGATGAAGTGGAACTTGAAGTAGTCTTGGGAATCCACTTGACTAAGGTCTTTGGAGCTTCTTCAAATGCATCAATTTCCTCTTGAAGCTTGTCCTTGCCTTTTTGCTTGTAGTCTTGTGGTGGAAGATCATCTTGAGCTTGTGTCCCCTTGAAAGAAGTATACTTCTCTTGTTGAGGGACAAACTTTGTCTTGGGGTATTGATCTTCTTCCCACTCAACTCCATTGGCATTGAACTTTCGTTCAAAACCAACACCTTGATTCTTCCGGTGCATTCCTTGCTTGCGCACAATTTCCTCGAATTGCTTACTCCCGGCAAGGCTTTTGTACACTCCTTTCTCTATAATTCCCTTCAATAAACTATTTTCTTGCTCAAGTGTAACTTGGCTAAGAGAATCATTAGTGGAATCAAGAGAGCTACTAGAAGTAACAATATTGGATTTAGCATGATCATTGTTACTACTAGAGGAAGAATCTATCTTGTTCTTGTTACTAGACTTGACTTGAGGCATGTAAGTGGATAAGAGTAAACGCTTGGCAATGTAAGAAGAACTTTTCTTGCGGAGATCATCATTGATTGCTTTTAAGAACTCATGCTCTTGCTCAAGATTGAGCTTTTCAAAGCGTAATTTCTCATGAGCTCTTAAAAGTTCTCGATGATTTTCGAAGATGGTTTCATGAGCTAACTTAAGAGTGTTTAGTTCTTTAGTTAGGGACTCAATCTTCTCCTTATCATTGTCATTCGTTTTATCTTGATTAGCATGTTTAATTGACATTTCATCATAGTATTCATCACTAGAGTTGTCAACAAGCAAATCATCACCTAACAAGTCATCTTCATCACTATTGAAATCAACATACTCGGGGTGTGTTACCTTAGGACCTTTGGCCATGAAGCATCTTCCAATTCCTTCATTTGGTGAGTCAAATATGGCGTAGGAGTTGGTTGACACAAGTGCTAGACCGACAACACCTTCATCTTGAGTATCTTCGGAGTCGGAGTGATAACTTCTCTCGGAGTGGCTGTCGGAGTCGGAGCCGGATACCCATTCACCAACATGATCTTGATGTCTTCGTCTTGTGTAGCTCCTTGATGATTTTTCCTTCCTTTCCGAATCCTTGCTTCTCCATGAGTATCTTCGTTCATAACGATCATCTCTACTCCTTCTCTCTCTTGGTGGTGATCCTTTGCTTCTACTCTTGTAGAACTTGTTGAAGTTCTTCACCATTAATCTCAATTCTTCATTGAAGTCTTGTTTCTCACTTGATGATGTAGGGGCTTCACATGAGGCTTTATAGGCACCACTTGATTTGTTGTGAAGTTCCTCTTTATCCTTAAGTGACATCTCATCAGCAACAATTCTTCCAATCACCTCCATTGGCTTGAGATCTTTGTAATTGGGCATCATTTGGATCAGTGTGCACACGGTATCATATTTTCCATCCAAGGCTCTTAGAATCTTCTTGATGATGAATTTATCGGTCATCTCTTCACTTCCTAAGCCGGCAATCTCATTTGTGATGAGAGCAAGCCTAGAGTACATTTCAGCGACACCTTCACCATCCTTCATCTTGAACTTGTCAAGTTGGCTTTGAAGCACATCCAACTTGGATTCCTTGACAGAGTCGGTACCTTCGTGCATATCAATCAAAGTGTCCCAAATTTCCTTTGCATTCTCAAGGCGGCTGATTTTGTTGAATTCTTCGGGGCACAATCCGTTGAAGAGAATGTCACAAGCTTGAGCATTGTATTGCAACATCTTCAACTCATCCGCGGTAGCTTCACGGTTTGGTTCTCTCCCATCAAAGAAGTCACCTTGCAAGCCAACACACACAATAGCCCAAACGGCGGGGTTATGTCCAAGAATATGCATTTTCATTTTATGCTTCCAACTAGCAAAATTAGTACCATCAAAGTAAGGACCTCTACGGTGATAATTTCCCTCGCTAGACGCGATACTCTCCTAGGTTGTGAAACCAAGGCTATGACCACCAAAGCTATGAAGATCAAAGCAAATGGAGACCAAAGCTCTGATACCACTTGTAGGATCGAAAGTATGTCTAGAGGGGGGTGATTAGACTACTTGACCAAATAAAAACTTAACCTTTTCCCAATTTTAGTTCTTGGCAGATTTTAGCTAATTTAGGACAAGTCAAGCAATCATCACATAATTCAAGCAAGCATGCAAAGAGTATATAGGCAGCGGAAAGTAAAGCATGCAACTTGCAAGAATGTAAAGGGAAGGGTTTGGAGAATTCAAACGCAATTGGAGAC
>NC_053023.1:50142786-50177605 GCF_003073215.2 Triticum urartu
GATTTTGATGATTGCTCTTTAAACTTGCACCTTGCGGATTCCACCATTAAGAAACCTATGGGAAGAATTAATGATGTTCTTATTGTTGCAAATAGGAATTATGTGCCCGTAGATTTTATTGTTCTTGACATAGATTGCAATCCTTCATGTCCTATTATTCTTGGTAGACCTTTCCTTAGAACGATTGGTGCAATTATTGATATGAAGGAAGGGAATATTAGATTCCAATTTCTGTTAGGGAAAGGCATGGAACACTTCCCTAGAAAGAAAATTAAATTACCTTATGAATCTATTATGAGAGCCACTTATGGATTGCCTTCCAAAGATGGCAATACCTAGATCTATCCTTGCTTTTATCCCTTTCTAGGGGCGTTAAACGATAGCGCTTGTTGGGAGGCAACCCAATTTTATTTTTATTCCTTCCTTTTTGCTCCTGTTTAGTAATAAATAATTTATCTAGCCTCTGTTTTGGTTGTGTTTTTTGTATTTAATTAGTGTTTGTGCCAAGTAGAACCGTTGGGAAGACTTGGGGAAAGTCTTTTTAATCTTGCTGTACAAAACAGAAACTTTAGCGCTCACGAGAACTGCTGCCATTTTTATTTGGAAAGTGCTATTTAGTTAATTATTTTTTCAGATGATTAATTGATAAATTCCTCACGTCCAGCAAGTTATTTTAGAATTTTTGGGGTTCCAGATCTTGCGTTAGCTACAGACTACTACAGACTGTTCTGTTTTTGACAGATTCTGTTTTTCGTGTGTTGTTTGCTTATTTTGATGAATCTATGGCTAGTTAAATACTTTATAAACCATAGAGAAGTTGGAATACAGTAGGTTTAACACCAATATAAATAAAGAATGAGTTCATTATAGTACCTTGAAGCGGTGTTTTGTTTTCTTTCGCTAACGGAGCTCACGAGATTTTCTACTTTAAGTTTTGTGTTGTGAAGTTTTCAAGTTTTGGGTGAAAGATTTGATGGATTATGGAACAAGGAGTGGCAAGAGCCTAAGCTTGGGGATGCCCATGGCACCCCCAAGATAATATAAGGAACCTAAAAGCCAAAGCTTGGGGATGCCCCGGAAGGCATCCCCTCTTTCGTCTACTTCCATAGGTAACTTTACTTGGAGCTATATTTTTATTCGCCACATGATATGTGTTTTGCTTGGAGCGTCTTGTATGATTTGAGTCTTTGCTTTTTAGTTTACCACAATCATCTATGCTGTACACTGATACGTCTCCGTCGTATATACTTTTCCAAACACTTTTGCCCTTGTTTTGGACTCTAACTTGCATGATTTGAATGGAACTAACCCTGACTGACGCTGTTTTCAGCAGAATTACCATGGTGTTAGTTATGAGTAGAAACAAACATTCTGGAATGACCTGAAACTTCACGGAGCAACTTTTTGGAAAATATAAAAAATACCTGCAAAAGATGAAGGCCAGGGCCCCACCACCTGTTCACGAGGGTGGGGGGCGCGCCTGCCCCCCTAGGGCGCGCCCCCTACCTCGTGGGCCCCCTGGAGCTCCTCCAACTCCAACTCCAACTCTATATATCGTGTTTCGGGGAGAGAAAAATCAAGGATAAGAATTCATCACGTTTTACGATACGGAGCCACCGCCAAGCCCTAAAACCTCTCGGGAGGGCTGATCTGGAGTCCGTTCGGGGCTCCAGAGAGGGGAATCTGTCGCCATCGTCATCACCAACCATCCTCCACCACCAATTTCATGATGCTCACCACTGTGCGTGAGTAATTCCATCGTAGGCTTGCTGGACGGCGATGGGTTGGATGGGATCTATCATGTAATCGAGTTAGTTTTGTTAGGGTTTGATCCCTGTTATCCACTATGTTCTGAGATTGATGTTGCTATGACTTTGCTATGCTGAATGCTTGTCACTAGGGCCCGAGTGCCATGATTTCAGATATGAACCTATTATGCTTTCATCAATATATGAGAGTTCTTGATACTATCTTGCAAGTCTATAGTCACCTATGTGTTATGATCCATTAACCCCGAAGTGACAATAATCGGGACACTTACCGGTGATGACCGTAGTTTGAGGAGTTCATGTATTCACTATGTGTTAATGCTTTGTTCCGGTACTCTATTAAAAGGAGGCCTTAATATCCCTTAGTTTCCGTAAGGACCCCGCTGCCACGGGAGGGTAGGACAAAAGATGTCATGCAAGTTCTTTTCCATAAGCACGTATGACTATATTCGGAATACATGCCTACATTACATTGATGAACTCGAGCTAGTTCTGTGTCACCCTAGGTTATGACTGTTACATGATGAACCGCATCCGGCATAATTCTCCATCACTGATCCGTTGCCTACGAGCTTTCCATACATTGTTCTTCGCTTATTTACTTTTCCGTTGCTATTGCTATAATCACTACAAAATACCAAAAACATTACTTTTACTACGGTTACCTTTTGCTACCGTTACCACTACTATCATATTACTTTGCTACTAAATACTACAGATACTAAGTTTCCATGTGTGGTTGAATTGACAACTCAGCTGCTAATACTTGAGAATATTCTTTGGCTCCCCTTGTGTCGAATCAATAAATTTGGGTTGAATACTTTACCCTCGAAAACTGTTGCGATCCCCTATACTTGTGGGTTATCAAGACTATTTTCTGGCGCCGTTGTCGGGGAGCATACCTCTATTCTTTGAGTAACTTGGGATTTATATATGCTTATCATTATGAAGAACTTGAAAGATCCAAGAACCAAGATTTATCCCCCAACTACGAGGGGAGGTAAGGAACTTCCATCTAGCTCTGCACTTGATTCACCTTCTGTTTTGAGTAAGCTTGCGACACCTAAACCTGCTTCTGCTATTCCTTCTGATATGTCGCATGATATTGATGATGCCACTTCTGCTATACATGATACTTATGATGAAACTACTTCTATGCTTGATACTACTTTGCCACTTGGTCAATTTCTTGACGAACAACTTGCTAGGGCTAGAGAGATTGAAAATATTGAATCTGATAATACTGATGAAATTGATGATGAAGACTTGCCTGTTATTCCTGAGGGTTATGTTTTTGATAAAGAAGCTTCTTTAGCTATTTTAGCTTGCAAAGATAGATACAAACTTAAGAGGTTATTAGCTAAATGGAATATGCAATCTCTAAATGCTAGGATGAAACCTGACCCTGCTTTTGCTACTTCACCTATTTGTGTTACTGATAAGGATTCTGAATTCTCTGTTGATCTTGATATAATTACTTTGGTTGAATCTGATCCTTTTCATGGCCATGAATCTCAAACTTTTGTGGCACATGTTACTAAATTAAATGATATAGCTACCCTATTCACTAATGATGAGAGAACTCGCTACTTTTATATCCTTAAAATATTTCTGTTCTCATTAAAGGGTGATGCTAAGATATGGTTTAATTCTCTTGATCCTGGTTGTGTGCGTAGTCCCCAAGATATGATTTATTACTTCTCTGCTAAATATTTCCCTGCTCATAAGAAAGAAGCTGCTTTAAGGGATATATATAATTTTGTGCAAATTGAAGAAGAGAGTCTCCCACAAGCTTGGGGGAGGCTTCTCCAATTATTTAATGCTTTTCCTGATCATCCTCTTAAGAAAAATGAAATATTTGATATCTTTTATAATGGACTAACTGATGCTTCCAGAGATTACCTGGATAGTTGTGCTGGTTCTATTTTCAGGGAAAAAACAATGGATGAAGCTGAAATTCTATTGAATAATATGTTGACAAATGAAAATAATTGGACACCTCCAGAGCCAATTCCTGAGCCTATTCCTAAACCAACTCCGAAGAAGAGCGGTATTATATTGCTCAGTCCTGAAGATATGCAAGAGGCAAACAAATCCATGAAAGAAAAAGGTATTAAAGCTGAAGATGTTAAGAATTTACCTCCTATTGAAGAAATACATGGTCTTAATTTACCGCCTGTTGAAGAAACATATGATCTTAATCCTTTACCTATTGAAGAAACTCATGGTCTTGATAACCCGACACAGGTAGTAAAGGTAAATTCTCTCTATAGATATGATAAAGCTGAAATCCCATTTACTAAGTTTGCTAGCCCATGCTTAGATGAGTTTGATAAATTTATGGCTAAGCAAGAAGACTTCAATGCTTATTTTGGTAGACAATTGAAATACAATTCAAATATGCTTGAACACTTGGGTGATTATATGGCTAATGTCAAAGGTGAGCTTAAACTTATTAGTAAACATGCTTCTATGGTTACCACTCAAGTAGAACAAGTACTTAAAGCTCAAAATGATTTGCTCAGTGAATTAAAATAGCAAGAATAATGATAATGCTGTTAGAGTTATGACTAGAGGTGGCAAAATGACTCAGGAACCTTTGTATGCTGAAGGCCACCCTAAGAGAATTAAGCAAGATTCTCAGAGAAATAATGTGGATGTACCTAGTCCTTCTAAAAGGAAGAAAAAGAAAAATGATAGGACTTTGCATGCTTCTAGTGAACCTATTACTGGAACACCTGAGAATCCAAATGATATTTCTATTTCTGATGCTGAAACTCAATCTGGTAATGAACCTGAAACTAGTGATAATGTTAATGATAATGTTCATGATGATGCTCAACCTAGTAATGATAATGATATAGAAATTGAACCTGCTCTTGATCTTGATAACCGACAATCAAAGAATCAACGTTATGATAAGAAAGACTTTGTTGCTAGGAAACATGGTAAAGAAAGAGAACCATGGGTTCAGAAACCCATGCCTTTTCCTCCCAAACCATCCAAGAAAAAGGATGATGAGGATTTTGAGCGCTTTCCTGAAATGATTAGACCTATCTTTTTGCGTATGTGATTAATTGATATGCTCAAAATGAATCCTTATGCGAAGTATATGAAAGATATTGTTACAAATAAAAGAAAGATACCGGAAGCTGAAATTTCCACCATGCTTGCTAATTATACTTTTAAAGGTGGAATACCAAAGAAACTTGGAGATCCCGGTGTACCAACTATACCATGCTCCATTAAAAGAAACTATGTTAAAACCGCTTTATGTGATCTTGGAGCCGGTGTTAGTGTTATGCCTCTCTCTTTATATCATAGACTTGATTTGAATAAGTTGACACCTACTGGAATATCTTTGTAAATGGTTGATAAATCAACTGCTATACCTGTCGGTATTTGTGAGGATGTGCCTGTTGTAGTTGCAAACGTTACTATTTTAACGGACTTCGCTATTCTTGATATTCCCGAGGACAATAGTATGTCTATTATTCCTGGAAGACCCTTTTTGAATACTGCAGGGGCTGTTATTGATTGCACTAAAGGCAATGTCACTTTTCATGTTAATGGTAATGAGCACACGGTACACTTTCCGAGGAAACAACCTCAAGTTCATAGTATCAACTCTATTGGAAAAATTCCATCGATTATATTTGGAGGTTTTGAATTTCCTCTTCCTATTGTCAAGAAGAAATATGATGTTCTTATTATTGGGGATGTGCATATCCCCGTTGAGGTAACATAGTGTTATTCGAAATTTCTCCGGTTCCATGTTATTCGGAATGAGTTCGTTGACAAGACTTGATCAACCTTGTTAGTGGATTCCTTTTGATGATCATGAGATGGATGAAACTAGAAGGAACAACCTTCTGTACCCTCCTTTTACTTTCTGTTATTTATATTAAATAAAATAAAAATAAGTATTCTCTTCCTGTTATCTGATTATCCATGCAATATAAAAATACCCCAAAAATAAAAGTTCTCCAAATGCCCTGAAATTTGAATATGATTTTTTCTGGAATATTTGAGAATATTTGGCACTGAGAACATAGCAGGGGGGGGTCAACCACCTGCCCACGAGGGTGGAGGGCGCGCCCCTTGCCTCGTGGGCCCACGGTGGCCCTCCTCCACTTATCCTTTCACCCACACACTCCTTCTTCCTCCCCCAAACACGAATATCCAGCTCAAACCCGAGTCCAAGCTCATTTTGCTGCCATTTTCGATCTCCTTGCTCAAAGCACCTCTCACAAAACTACTTGGGGAGATTGTTCCTTGCTATGTGACTCCTCCATTGGTCCAATTAGTTTTTGTTCTAGTGCTTTATTCATTGCAAATTTTTGCTGCTTAGGTGACCCTGTTCTTGAGCTTGCATGTCAAATTTATATGGTTCCAAGTAGTTTTGATGCATGATATAGGCCCTAGGCACTTGTAGGAGTAGTTGCTATCAATATTATTGAGTTTGGTTTACTTTTATTTTGAAGTTACTAAAAATTTTCAGAATTTTTCAGAGGAAGAAAATGCTTAGGAAAATGTTCCAAGGTGGTTCCTCAAGGAAGCAAGGACACATGCTTGCAATGTGTGATGCTGATGAAGAGCCACCAAGAGACGCTCCACTGCGTCCTTGTGAGTGGCCTTCTGAAAATGTTATGGATCGAGCAGGAATTAAGGAAGAATTCAACACATATTTGCCTAACACTCATCTTGTGAGCTTCGAGGAAGAGAAGTGCAGCCAGTATCACAATCTCACTAGTACCATTGTGAGGAGGTTTGAATTTTCATCTTCACGTAATTCTCCAACTGTCCTGTTTGATCTTTATGAAAATTCTTATACTATGGACTTAGAGGATTTTACCACTGCTTGCAAACTTCCACAATGGGGTAGTATAAGGGATCCTCGCAAATCTGAATTTAGAGATTTTTTTGCTAGCATAACTGTGGGAGAATCTAGAGATATAACACAAGCTACCATAGGGAGCATTCACTTTCCCGCTATACATTATTTTGCTCTCTTCATAGGTAGATGCATTAATGGTAAAGATGAGGCATGTCACATGTGTGTCCCTGACCTCAGTATTCTTAGGAGTGCTGTGTTAGGAGACCAATCTTATAATTTGGGAGCCATTGTTGCACGTAGGTTGGATCTTAATAGATTTAATGGAGATTTCTTTGGATGAATTTATGCAACCCGCATAGCTAATTTTCTTGGTGTAGCCATACGCGAAGATGATATTGAATTACCACCTGCTTACCCAGACTTTAATGCTATGGTTCACCACCAGTTTGTCGAGAGGAATGAATCACCTCTCCAGTATCGACTAATCTTTGACAGACGCCGTGCTGTCCATATTACTCTCCCTGCTCCTGGCTTCTTTGATCATCAGGCAAAAGGAAGATATGTTATTACCAGAGAGGAGGCAAATGAGTACGAGAGGAGAGTGGAGGCCGCTCATCGCCACGCTGCATCTCAGGAGGCGATAGCCGCTGCATCTCAGTACGACCCCAGCTACTATTATGGATATCCGCCAGGCCAGCCATGGCCATAGACCAACTTAGGCCAAAAGCCTAAGCTTGGGGGAGTACGTATTTCCCACCAACATTACATTTATGTTCACACACTCATTGCTAGATGTCGGTGCTCATACTTTTTCATTGTATCATCCATGCTAGTTTACTTCCCTTTTTATGCTTTCTTCTTGTGTGTTTGATAAACCTTAAGAAAAAACCAAAAAATTAGTTGTAGCTTTTAATTAGTTTACTTTCCATGCTTGTAGTAGTAATTAAAAAGAAAACCCGAAAAGATTTCCTGTTCTTATTTTACTTGTTGGGAGCTCTCCCGTGTAAATAGTTTTATTTCTTTTCTTTTCTTTGGGGGTCGATAGGAGAAGACCATAATTAAATTGTTAAAGTGGCTCTTATGTGCACTATTGTTGATCTGACAAAAGAGCCCATATTGCCTTGTCTTCTCCTGTTTATTGAATGCTTGCAGATTCCAGATTAGTCCAATGCACGTGCACTATTATTATTATTCACATCGTTTGGTCGTGCAAGTGAAAGGCAATTATGACGATATATGATGGACTGACTGAGATGAGAAAAGCTAGTATGAACTCGACCTCTTTTGTTTTTGTAAATATGATTAGTTCATCATTCCTGATTCAGCCTATTATGAATAAACATGTTTGCAATGACAACTAGAGATCATAGTTTCTTGTGCCATGCTTTATTACCTATGAGTTATAATGGTTTACCTTGCATGCCAACATGCTATTAAAATGGTTATGATGTGGTATGATAGGGTGGTATCCTCCTATGAATGATTTAAGTGACTTGACTTGGCACATGTTCACGCATGTAGTTGAAACAAAATCAACATAGCCTTCACGATATTTATGTTCATAGTGGATTATATCCTACTCATGCTTGCATTCGGTGTTGATTAACTCTAATGCATGTTCATGACTGTTGTCGCTCTCTAGCTGGCCGCTTCCCAGTGTTTTGCTAGCCTTCACCTGTACTAAGCGGGAATACTGCTTGTGCATCCAATCCCTTAAACCCCAAAGTTATTCCACATGAGTCCACTATGCCTACCTATATACGGTATCTACCTGCCATTCCAAGTAAATTTGTATGTGCTAAACTCTAAACCTTCAAATAAATATCCTGCTTTGTATGCTCGAATAGGTCATGTATCAACTAGGGATGTCCGTATCTTCCATGTTAGGCGGGTTATTCTCAAGAGGAGTGGACTCCGCTCCTCACTCATGAGATAAATGGCTGGTCACCGGGATGCCAAGTCCCATGCTTTATGCAAACTAAATCAAAATAATTGCAAAGAAAACTCCCCTGGGACTCTTGTTAGTTGGAGGCACTCGTTGTTTCGATCAAGCCATGGATTGATGCTTGTTGGTGGAAGGGGGGGTATAAACTTTACCATTCTGTTTGGGAACCGCCTATAATGTGTGTAGCATGGAAGATATCTCCATATCTTGGTTGTTATGTTGACAATGAAAGTATACCGCTCAAAATATTATTCACCTCTATTTCAAAACCGAGCTTTGGCACCTCTACAAATCCCTGCTTCCCTCTGCGAAGGGCCTATCTATTTACTTTTATGCTGAGTCATCATCCTCTTATTAAAAAGCACCAGTTGGAGAGCACCGCTGTCATTTGCATTCATTACTGTTAGTTTACATTGAGTATGACTTGACTGGATCTCTTTTACCATGAATTACAATGTCTAGTCAGTCCTTGGTCTTTAAAGGTGCTCTGCATTTATGTTTTGCGGTCTCAGAAAGGGCTAGCGAGATACCATCTTCTTATATCATATTATGATTGTTTCGAGAAAGTGTTGTCACCCGAGATTTATTATTATTTCTCACTAGTTGATTATGCCATTGATATGAGTAAACTTGAGACCTAAGCGTTATTGCGAATGTGTTTAGTTATGATCTTTGCTGAAAACTTGAATGCTGGCTTTACATATTTACAACAACAAGAGCAAACAGAGTTTGTAAAAGTTTTTCTTTATCACTTTCAGTATATCAATTGAATTGCTTGAGGACAAGCAAAGGTTTAAGCTTGGGGGAGTTGATACGTCTCCGTTGTATCTACTTTTCCAAACACTTTTGCCCTTGTTTGGGACTCTAACTTGCATGATTTGAATGGAACTAACCCGGACTGACGCTGTTTTCAGCAGAATTACCATGGTGTTATTTATGTGCAAAAACAAATGATCTCGGAATGACCTGAAACTTCATGGAGCAACTTTTTGGAAAATATAAAAAATACCTGCAAAAGATGAAGGCCAGGAGGCCCACCACCTGTCCATGAGGGTGGGGGGCGCGCCCCCTACCTCGTGGCCCCCCTGGAGCTCCTCCGACTCCAACTCCAACTATATATATATTGTGTTTCGGGGAGAAAAAATCAGAGAGAAGAATTCATCACGTTTTACGATACGGAGCCGCCGCCAAGCCCTAAAACCTCTCGGGAGGGCTGATCTAGAGTCCGTTCGGGGCTCCGGAGAGGGGAATCCGTCGCCATCGTCATCACCAACCATCCTCCATCACCAATTTCATGATGCTCACCGCCGTGCGTGAGTAATTCCATCGTAGGCTTGCTGGACGGTGATGGGTTGGATGGGATCTATCATGTAATCGAGTTAGTTTTGTTAGGGATTGATCCCTAGTATCCACTATGTTCTGAGATTGATGTTGCTATGACTTTGCTATGCTTAATGCTTGTCACTAGAGCCCGAGTGCCATGATTTCAGATCTGAACCTATTATGTTTTCATCAATATATGAGAGTTATGGATCCTATCTTGCAAGTCTATAGTCACCTATTATGTGTTATGATCCGTTAACCCCGAAGTGACAATAATCGGGATACTTACCGGTGATGACCGTAGTTTGAGGAGTTCATGTATTCACTATGTGTTAATGCTTTGTTCCAGTACTCTATTAAAAGGAGGCCTTAATATCCTTTAGTTTCCGTAAGGACCCCGCTGCCACGGGAGGGCAGGACAAAAGATGTCATGCAAGTTCTTTTCCATAAGCACGTATGACTATATTCAGGATACATGCCTACACTACATTGATGAACTGGAGCTAGTTCTGTGTCACCCTAGGTTATGACTGTTACATGATGAACCACATCCGGCATAATTCTCCATCACTGATCCATTGCCTACGAGCTTTCGATATATTGTTCTTTGCTTATTTACTTTCCCGTTGCTATTACTATAATCACTACAAAATACCAAAAACATTACTTTTACTACTGTTACCTTTTCCTACCATTACCACTACTATCATATTACTTTGCTACTAAATACTTTGCTGGAGATACTGAGTTTCCAGGTCTGGTTGAATTGACAACTCAGCTACTAATACTTGAGAATATTCTTTGGCTCCCCTTGTGTCGAATCAATAAATTTGGGTTGAATACTTTACCCTTGAAAACTGTTGTGATCCCCTATACTTGTGGGTTATTAGGATACCATAATCCAAGTGTTGGAGTGTGAGCTAGATATCGAAGAATATGCTTCACAGCATTATGTTGTGATTCCTTCGGTGTAGCTTGAAAACGGGCACACATGCAAACACTAAGCATAATATCTGGCCTAGATGCACATAGATACAATAAAGAGCCAATCATGGAGCGGTATACCTTTTGATCGAAGTCTATACCATTTTCATCAGTGCATAGATGGCCATTTGTGGGCATAGGGATTTTGACGCCTTTGCAATCTTGCATGCCGAATTTCCTCAACACATCCTTGGGGTATTTCTCTTGAGATATGAAGATGTCGTTGCGCTATTGAAAAATTTGAAGACCTAAGAAGAATTTCTATTCTCCCATCATAGACATTTGATATTTCTCACTCATCATATAGGCAAATTCATCACTGTAACGTTGGTTAGTGTAGCCAAAGATAATATCATCAACATATATTTGGCACACGAATAATTCATCACCATAGGTTTTGGTGAAAAGAGTTGGGCCAAGTGAACCAGGTTTGAAGCCTTTCTTCACGAGGAATTCCTTCAAAGTATCATACCACGCCCGAGGGGCCTGCTTGAGGCCATAGAGAGCCTTATTGAGTCTGAAGACTTTGTCAAGATGCTTAGGATCTTCAAAACCTGGGGGTTGAGCAACATATACTTCTTCCTCAAGCTTACCACTGAGGAATGCAGTTTTCACATCCATTTGATATAATATGATATTATGATGGTTAGCATAAGCAAGCAATATGCGAATAGCCTCAAGTCTAGCAACAGGTGCAAAAGTTTCGTCAAAATAAATTCCTTCAACCTTTGTGTAGCCTTGAGCTACAAGACGAGTCTTATTCCTCACCACAAGGCCATTTTCATCTTGCTTGTTGCAGTAGATCCATTTGGTACCGATGATATTGTGCTTGCGTGGGTTTGGTCGCTTGACATGTTCCCAGACATTGTTGAGCTTGAATTGATGTAATTCCTCTTGCATCGCTTGAATCCACTCATGCTCTAGAAATGCCTCATCAACTTTGGTGGGTCTCTGTGATAGAGACAAAAGCAAAGTGCCCACAAAAGTTAGAAAAATGTGAAGCCCTTGAGCATGTGAGAGGACCTGGTGCGTTGATGTCATCAATGATTTTCTTGATCTACACTTCATTTGCGACGCGAGGATGAGCAGGTTGACGACGTTGATTGGGCTCAACATTTTCTTCAGAGCCATTTTCCTCAGGTGCACCAGCATGATGTTCTTCATGATCTGGAATGACTTCTTCAGTAGATTCTTTGGTAGGTATGACATCCTCAGTAGCCTTGAACTTGATTGATTCCTTAGGTGACATTTCATCTAGCACATGATGTAGGTGCTCTCTTTACGAGACATTAGTTTTATCGAACCATACATCTACAGTTTAAACAACCTTGTGGTGAAAGGTGTTGAAGACTCTGTAGGTGTGCGAGTCCTTTCCGTAACCAAGCATAAAACCTTCATGTGCTTTCGGTGCAAATTTATAATTGTGATGAGGATCTCTAATCCAACATTTAGTACCGAAGACTTTGAAATAACTCACATTGGGTTTCTTATCAGTGAGGAGTTCATATGAGGTCTTTTTGAAGAATTTGTGAAGATATACCCTGTTGATGATGTGGCACGCAGTATCAATTGCCTCAGGCCAGAAGCGAGAAGGCGTCTTGTATTCATCAAGCATACTGCAGGCCATCTCAACAAGAGTCCTATTCTTGCGCTCCACGATGCCATTTTGCTGAGGAGTATAAGGAGCAGATAACTCTTGAGTAATACCAAGTTCATCAAGATAGTCATCAGGACCAGTATTCTTGAACTCGGTCCCATTGTCACTCCTAATGTGCTTGATCTTCACACTGAAGTTCGTTGAAGCCCTCGAGGAAAATCGTTTGAAGACTTCCTGCACTTCAGTTTTGTAAGTGATGATATGCAACCATGTGTAACGAGAATAATCATCAACAATAACAAAGCCATATAAAGATGCTGCATTTGTGAATGTGGCATAGTGAGTAGGGCCGAAGAGATCCATGTGAAGCAATTCAAATGGACGAGTGGTAGTCATGATAGTCTTCGAGGGATGCTTGGACTTGGTCATCTTTCCAGCTTCACAAGCTCCACATAGATGGTCCTTGAGGAATTTAACACCCTCGATCCCAATGACGTGCTTCTTCTTCGTGAGTGGGTGTAAGTTCC
Source organism: Triticum urartu (assembly GCF_003073215.2). Lineage (NCBI taxonomy): Eukaryota > Viridiplantae > Streptophyta > Magnoliopsida > Poales > Poaceae > Triticum > Triticum urartu. The sequence goes on from NC_053023.1 coordinate 50,155,769, forward strand.
TCATGCCATCATGACCTAGTTGTCGATGCCATAACCAGCATTCTGAAGCTTTTGCAAGTAGACATGTGGCAGGCTGTGGTCCTATAGAGAAATCAACAATATACAAGTCTCCTCTCCTAAAGCCTTCAAAGACTTTGGAAAGGTCAGATTCCAAGATCACAACACAAAGGTATTTGCCAAAGACGACAACCATATCAAGATCACAAAGCATTGAGACAGACATGAGATTGTATCCTAAGGACTCGACAAGCATGACTTTGTCCATGTGTCGATCCTTTGAGATCACAACCCTACCTAGACCCAATACCTTGCTTTTGCCTTTGTCAGCATAGGTGATATGCTTCAGATGCGATGGAGATAAAGCAGTGTCCATCAATAAGTTCTTGTCACCAGTCATGTGATTTGTACATCCACTGTCAAGGACCCACTCAGTAGCTTTGGGTTGATCACCCTGTAGATGAATTAGTGCAGCTTATGAACTAATATACTTCATCTGTGAGGAATATGACATCAAATTCATCAGTTTGAATGTCATCAAGCAATACAACATATATATATATATAGCATTATGAGGACATGAGAATTGAATATTCATTTCTTCATGATTAGCTTGCATCCTTTCAAGCAAATTCAGGTCTCCAACAAAATCTTTAGACGTTTAAGTTCGTCTGGAGACCTGACCTTGCATAAGAGATTAGTTCTTTTTCTTCACCACCCACATCTGGAGGGGTGGAAAAGAGTTCATCATTCTGTGAGCTCCATAAGAAAAAGGTGGCATAGAAGCTAGTCCACTTCGTTTCACAGAAGAGGGGTTAGAGTAAGCATATGAATAAGCAGAGAAATTCTTCGAGGACTTATGAACATAATGATTTGAAGTATAATGCACATATTCATAGCCCTTAGGCTTTCCCTACGAAACATAAGTGTTAGCACGATGATGTTCATATGAGGATTTGGATCCATATGAGGAATTTGATCCACGTGTGGAATGTGGGCCATATGAGGACTTGGATCCATATGAATACTTTGGTCCATATGAAGAATTTTATCTGGGGTTCCTATTCTTCACAGGTGGTGTCATGATGACTCATACGTCTCCAACGTATCTGTAATTTTTGATTGTTCCATGCTATATTATATTCCGTTTTGGACATTATTGGGCTTTATTATACACTTTTATATTATTATAGGGACTAACCTATTAACCGGAGGCCTAGCCCAGAATTGCTGTTTTTTTGCCTATTTTAGGGTTTTGCAGAAAAAGAATATGAAACGGAGTCCAAACGGAATGAAACATTTGGGAACGTGATTTTCGGAACGAACATGATCCAGAGGACTTGGACCCTACGTCAAGACATCAACCAGGAGGCCACGAGGTAGGGGGGGCTCCTACCCCCCAGGCACGCCCTCCACCCTCGTGGGCCCCCTGTTGCTCCACCAACGTACTCCTTCCTCTTATATATACCTACGTACCCCCAAACTACCAGATACAGAGCCAAAACCCTAATTCCACCGCCGTAACTTTCTGTATCCACACGATCCCATCTTGGGGCCTGTTCCGGAGCTCCGCCGGAGGGGGCATCGATCACGGAGGGCTTCTACATCAACACCATAGCCCCTCCGATGAAGTGTCAGTAGTTTACTTCAGACCTATGGGTCCATAGTTATTAGCTAGATGGCTTCTTCTCTCTTTTTGGATCTCAATAAAAAGTTCTCCCCCTCTCTTGTGGAGATCTATTCGATGTAATCTTCTTTTGCGGTGTGTTTGTTGAGACCGATGAATTGTGGGTTTATGATCAAGTTTATCTATGAACAATATTTGAATCTTCTCTGAATTCTTTTATGTATGATTGGTTATCTTTGCAAGTCTCTTCGAATTATCAGTTTGGTTTGGCCTACTAGATTGATCTTTCTTGCAATGGGAGAAGTGCTTAGCTTTGGGTTCAATCTTGCGGTGTTCTTTCCCAATGATAGTAGGGGCAGCAAGGCACGTACTGTATTGTTTCCATCGAGGATAACAAGATGGGGTTTATATCATATTGCATGAGTTTATCCCTCTACATCATGTCATATTGCTTAAAGCGTTACTCTGTTCTTATGAACTTAATACTCTAGATGCATGCTGGATAGCGGTCGATGTGTGGAGTAATAGTAAGTAGTAGATGTAGGCAGGAGTCGGTCTACTTGTCTCGGACGTGATGCCTATATACATGATCATACCTAGATATTCTCATAACCAAGCTCAATTCTGTCAATTGCTCAACAGTAATTTGTCTACCCACCGTGAATACTTATGCTCTTGAGAGAAGCCACTAGTGAAATCTATGGCCCCTGGGTCTATCTTCCATCATATTAATCTTCCAATACTTAGTTATTTCCTTTGCCTTTTATTTACTTTGCATCTTTTATTTCTCTTTATCATAAAAATACCAAAACTATTATCTTATCATATCTATCAGATCTCACTCTTGTAAGTGACCGTGTAGGGATTGACAACCCCTTATCGCGTTGGTTGCGAGGATTTATTTGTTTGTGTAGGTGCCAGGGACTCGTGCGTCGCCTCCTACTGGATTGATACCTTGGTTCTCAAACACTGAGGGAAATACTTACGCTACTCTGCTGCATCACCCTTTCCTCTTCAAGGGAAAACCAACGCAAGTGCTCAAGAGGTAGCAAGAAGGATTTCTGGCGCCGTTGCCGGGGAGGTCTACGCAAAAGTCAACATACCAAGTACCCATCACAAACCCTTATCTCCCGCGTTACATTATTTTCCATTTGCCTCTCGTTTTCCTCTCCCCCACTTCACCCTTGCCGTTTTATTCGCCCTCTCTCTCTCTCCGTCCTCCATCTCTTTCTCTATTCGCCTCTTTTTGCCCGGTTCTTGTTTGCTTGTGTGTTGGATTGCTTTCTTGTCATGATGGCTCAAGATAATACTAAATTGTGTGACTTTACCAATACCAACAACAATGATTTCCTTAGCACTCCGATTGCTCCTCTTACCGATACGGAATCTTGTGAAATCAATGCTGCTTTGTTGAATCTTGTCATGAAAGATCAATTCGCCGGTCCTCCTAGTGAAGATGCCACTACCCATCTAAATAGCTTCATTGATTTATGTGATATACAAAAGAAGAAAGATGTGGATAATGATATTGTTAAATTGAAGCTATTTCCTTTTTCGCTTAGAGATCGTGCTAAAGCTTGGTTTTCATCTTTGCCTAAAAATAGTATTGATTCTTGGAATAAGTGCAAAGATGCTTTTATCTCTAAGTATTTTCCTCCCGCTAAGATTATCTCTCTTAGAAACGATATTATGAATTTTAAGCAACTTGATCACGAACATGTTGCACAAGCTTGGGAGAGGATCAAATTAATGATACGTAATTGCCCTACGCATGGTTTGAATTTGTGGATGATTATACAAAAATTTTATGTCGGATTGAATTTTGCTTCTAGAAATCTTTTAGATTCGGCCGCGGGAGGCACTTTTATGGAAATCACTTTAGGAGAAGCTACTAAACTCCTAGATAATATTATGGTTAATTATTCTCAATGGCACACTGAAAGATCTACTAATAAGAAAGTGCATGCGATAGAAGAAGTTAATGTTTTGAGTGGAAAGATGGATGAACTTATGAAATTATTTGCTAATAAAAGTGTTTCTTCTGATCCTAATGATATGCCTTTGTCTACGTTGATTGAGAATAATAATGAATCTATGGATGTGAATTTTGTTGGTAGGAATAATTTTGGTAACAACGCGTATAGAGGAAACTTTAATCCTAGGCCGTATCCTAGTAATTCCTCTAATAATTATGTGCCGGGGTTTCTGATCCACGGACACCTATGGGACTGGCGGACCGGGTCCCTTTTTGGTTCGGCGGGGGCGGAGGTCGCGCAAAGAGCAGATCGAGGCGAAGCACGCGAGCGGAGAACAGATCGAGGCGAAGCACGCGGGCGATTTACCCAGGTTTGGGCCGCACGGATGCGTAAAACCCTACTCCTGCTTTGTGGTGTTGTATTGATTTCTAGCTCGGGAGCGCGGAGTGCTACAGTATACTCCAGCAGCTAGCAAGACCGAGCGTGAGTGTTCAAAGTGGCTAACCCCGAAGGCTCTTAGAATGGCCGACCCCCCTCTACGTTGCAGACGGGCCTCCTTTTATACTCAAGGGGTTACCGACATAGAGCAACGGGGGCCAAGGGCAAAAATGGAAAGGGTGCCGTGGATAGGCACAGCTAGGTGCTGTAGCAGGCACAACTACCTGCTACAGTGCTATCATACCTAACCCTGACGGCAGGGGACAAGGGCATTAAATGCCCGTCTGTGTCGCCTAAACAGTACCGAGAGGGACCGCTAGGGACACCACCGTTCGCCATGATGGTTATCTTGTCAGCGCCTGCTCGCCACCTCGCACCCCTAGCTGCGCGACCTCCTGCCACGTGTGCTTGGGGGAGGCCCCCAGAGCGACACGTGGTGGTTGTGCTGGGGCGCGGGCTCGGAGAGGCAGTTCCCGCGGCAAACTCCTCGCCGCGGTCGTCGTCTTGTCGCGTCCGGGAGCTTGTCGCTCACCGGGTCTTGCCGGGACGCGTGGCGCGCCGCGGCAGGTCTTCTGGGGATGCCTTGAGTGGGGCCTTGCCGGGACGCGTGGTGCGTCACGGCAAGTCCCTTGAAAATGCCTTGAGTGGCCTTCCCGGCAAGCTCCTCCTGCCGGGGTCTCGTTTCCTTCCCGGCAAGCTCCCCTTGCCGGGGCCTGGAGATGCTTTTGATAGCTTTCCCGGCAAGCTCCTCTCACCAGGGTCTTGTCTTGGGTACTTTGTTCTTGAATGGTCTTCAAAGTAGCCGCGGAGGGTCTTGGCGGTCACCCGGCAAGCCTTGCCGCGGGGATGCTGCGACTGCCCGTGCACAAGTTCGGGGTACTTGGGTACCCCTACCTTAGTACACCGACAGGAGCCCCCGGGCCTGGGCCAGACACGGTGCCGAGCGCTGTTGGGCCAGGCCCAAAACAGTGCACGGGCACGCGCGGCCTAGGTTACGCCGAATCTTCCTCCGTATCCACCGCGCCCTCCCCCCGAACAGCACGCGTCGAATGCGGCGTCGTGGGAGAAGTCGTGGGGGTTCCTTTTCTCGATAGGTGGAACGTCCGCCCCCCTCCCCCCTTTAAAAGCAGGGGAAATAGGGGCAGTTGGCCCATTCGCCCGTTGCCGTTCCCAATCTCAGAAATCTCCGCCGCTCCCTCGCCTCCCCAGAGCTGAGAGAGAGAGAGAGCAGCGCTCCGCCCCCCATCGCCATTAGCACCACCAACACCGTCGACCTCCTCCACTACTCCCGTCATGGCTCCAAAAGCCGACAAAGGGAAGACCGTGAAGACGACCGAGGCGTAGCGGCTCGCGGCGCTACGGAAGGTGCGATCTGTTTCCCCCCCCAGGCTCGGCGTGAAGGAGCTGAGGGAGGACTACTCTCTGTTCTGGTCGGCGGAGACGCGCGCGCATCCATGCACAAGGGTTCTCCCCGCCGCCGCTCGGGAGAGGGCTCCGAACGGGTACCCCTTCTTCGCATTGTTTTTCTACTGCGGGCTCTGCCTGCCTTTCTCTGATTTTTTCTGCGACATCATGAACACCTATGGATTCCACCTCCTCGACTTCACCCCCAACGCTGTTCTGACGATGGCAGTTTTCGCGCATCTCTGCAAAAACTTTGTCAGAGTCCTTCCCAACGTAGCCCTCTTCCGCCACTTTTTCATCCCCCGAGTAGAGAGAGGAGAGCCTCTATCCGGCGGGATTGCCTGGGTCTCGAGGGCCGGCAAGAAGGAGACGTATCTGGAGGGAGAGCTCCGCGGAAAGTGGGAGGAGTGGAGGGCGGATTGGTGTTGGATTGTCGAAGAGGATCCGCAGCCATTCACCATCCGGCGCCAAACCCCAGTAGCACGCGGCAGCGATTGGAGCGACCTGGCTCCGGAGGACGACAGGCTGAGAATCGCCGTCACTAGGGTTCTGCACCTCAGGCTTGCCGGACTTACTGTCGGCGCTGTTGGCGCGGACTTCCTTCGCCGCCGCATCGCCCCCTGCAGGAGCGGGGGAGGCCTACTTGGGAGTTCAAGAACGCGGCAGACATTATGAGGCTGCGGCCGGGCCTCAACTACAACTTCACAGTTCTGGAGCTCCACGCGATGCTGCAGGAGCTGTTCAGATATGACCCCCAGCATCCTGAGGTGTTCAGGTTGCCGGGGGGCATCGTGCCTTTGTGCAATAATTCCACGCTCGATCGCATCCGTGCAATGATGCCGGAGTGCGACTCGCACGGGATTGTGCCAACTTGGCGGGAGCCTGCCAACGAGGTCGTGCAGCAGTTCTTCGACGACTTGGTGGAGGTGGCAGTCCGCCCCGACGAGAAGGACGGCCTCACCCACGACACCACTGACGTGGAGATGGCGCGTATCGCCACCAGGCTGGAGGAGGTGGCGGCAGCCGTAGCCGCGGGCGAGTTTGGGTTCACCGCCGCGGAAGCAGATGCGGCAGAAGTGGCGAGCTGTGGCGAGCAAGGGGGGCCTGCCGGCAAGAAGGGGCTTGCCGGGCAAGACGCCGAGCCGAGCGAGCCTACCAAAGATACAGGCAGCTCGTGGCAAATCGACTCCTCTTCCTCCTTGTCTCTGGACAACCCACCAGTAGCAGGGCCTCCATCCCCACCAACGAGGCGCCTCCGCAAGGTTGGTGATGCGGCGGAGCGGCAAGCGGGCCAACAGTCGCCACGCCGCGTGACGCGCTCGACCACGGCAAACACCGTTGCCGCGGGAGCACCTCATGCTACGATGGCAACTGGAGCGGGGTCCAGCCGGACCACCGCTTCGGTCCCTGCCGCTTCTCGTGCCGTGCCGACAGCCGGAGCGGGGTCCTCTCAGACCGCCGCCACTGCTCCCGCTAAGCGGCCGAGGGAAGCTTCTCCTCCGCCTCCTCGCTCTGGGAGCGCGCCCGGGTTCGACTTCTCCGCGCTGAGCTCCGACGAGGAAGAAGAGGGAGAGTAAGCTTCTCTCGTTATACTTGCATTTCTTCAATCCTTGCTGTTGGTCTTGTTTCTCACTTGCATTTCCCTGAATCTGTTCCTCTTTAGGACTCTGGCCCAGAGAACGGCAAAGAGAGCTAGGGCCCCGGCGATCACCATCGAGGACGAGCCCCCTGCGACAACAGGTGGCGCGCCCGAGATAACCTTGCCGGAGCTGGCGACTTTCCTCCATGGCAGCTCCCAGCGTAAGTGTGTGATTTACTTTCTGCTGCGAGGCGCACTTGGGTACTCGTCTTTGCTGATATCTGCTTGTTGCCTTGTGTAGGAGCCGAGCAGCCCCACCAGGAGCCAAGGGAGAATCCCCCGTCAAGGGAGAATTCTCCGGCAAGGGAAGGCTCCCTGGTGAGGGAGAAGTCTCCGGCAAGGGAGGGTTCTTCGGATGGGGGACAGCGCAAGCGGCCCCCCGACGATGGAGACCACGACCGCGGAGCCTGGTGCAGGTACTCCCCTTGCTTCGAGACTTTCCTCGGATTCTTCTTTTCTTGACCTTTGCTGGATTCTGTTTGACTTTTCTCCCCTTCGCTGGCCGTCAGACCCATCCGCTGCGGAGCGGATGGAAGCAGAGGTCGCCACCGACGAAGCCGCCGGTGCTGGCGACGCCGCCGGCGCGGGTAATCCCGATGGCGCCGAGGCCGCCGAGGCCGGCGCCGTGGCGACTGGCGAGGGATCTGGCGATCGTACTGACGGCCCAAAGGCCACAGGAGCGCCAGGCGCTACACCGACCGCCGACCCGCCTGCCGAGGCCGCAGCGCCAAGCATCGAGGAGCCCCAGCCGGGCGTTTATTTGAAGGCCGGCGAAGGCGTCTTCATCAACCTCCCCTGGGCGTCAAGCTCCAGAGCGCTGGTCGAAGGGGAGATCTTCGACGGTGAGGTGCTTGCCTCCGCGGGGATGAAGCTAGTCGACGCGCCAAGCAGTAGCTGCAGCGAGCCTGAAGAGGAGCGGCTGCTGCGTAGGTTGATGTCGCTCTACCGCGCGCGACAAGCCAAGCTGGAGTCCTGCGAGGCGCTTGTCGCGAAGGCGGGAGCAGACATTGAGAAGCGCGCAGACGAGCTCGGGGGTTTCCACCAGGAAGCCCTCCGATCCCTGGCGGAGGAGCGGGAGCAGCTCGCTGAAGCGAAGAAGGCTTTTCTCCTCGAGAAGGCCGAGGCCGAAGAGCTGCAGCGACTGGCCGCTGTGAAGCTAGCCGCGGAAGAGGGCGAGCAGGCGCAGCGGAAGGTCAACCTCGACGCTCACGAAGAGGAGCTTGCCGCGCGCGAGGAGAAGCTTGGCGGAGCCCTCAAGCAAGCGGAGGACGCTGCCGCTGCCGCTGAGGCCGCCAAAAAGGTGCTAGAAATGAAGGTGGCGCAGCTGGAGGCTGACCGCAAAGCCTATGGCAAAGAGCTCAGCGCCGCCAAGGACTCCAACGCCGCTCTTGAGTCGAAGCTGGCCGCTTTGACCAAGGCGCTGGACGGTGCCAAGGAGCGGGAGGCGGCCCTGAAGAAGGAGATCGAAGCCGACAAGGCGTTGCTGGAGAGTGCTGCCACCACCCAAAATGCCTTTAGGGATACGGTGGACCACTGGACGGAGAGCCTTGCGAACGCCGCCGGGGACATCGATAAGGAGCTGGCGCAGCTGGGGGTGGAGGACTTTGGGTACTCCTCCGACGAGAACCTCCAACCTAGCGCCAAGCTCACTCTGTTCTTCCAGGGCGTGGCGACGGCGCTCCAGCGGCTCCGGGATAGGATCCCGAAGCAGCTGGCCGACGAGTCGCGCGAGATCTGTGCGGGAGCCCTTCAAAAGGTGTTGATGAAGGTGGCCTTCCGCAATCCAGGCCTCCGCCTCCACAACGTCCTCAGACCCTTGCCGCCTGATATCGATCAGGAGGAGCTCAAGGCCCTTGTCGCACCCATTGTGGACAAGGTGGGCAGGATCAAGAGGGTTGAGGACGACCGCGTTGATTAGGCCGCCTGCTTCCTTCTTTCCTTGTCGCTGCTAGCTATGTCATAGAGAACATTTATTAGAGCTGCGACAAGCCATTTTGTAATATAACTTTCTTCTGGGTAGTGATTGCTAGGTTATTCCCCTTTACTTGATCCCTTGCCTTGTATGCTTTTACCCTACGCTTTTAGGGAACTTGCCGGTGCAGGCACCTGAGCCGCGGGCGCTGAGTTCGGGACGTCAGCAGCCTGTTGGCGGTGCCGCTACCGGCAAGAAACCTTGTCGCCGCTAGCTGCAGCTAACTTAAATTGCTGAGCGGGGCTCGAAGCAAAGTAAGGGCGCGGCTAGTTAAGCAACTAGTCGCAGCTCACTTACGTTGTTGAGCAGGCTCGAAACAATGCAAGGGCGCGGCTATTTAAGCAACTAGCCGCAGCTCACTTAATGTTGTTGAGCGAGCTCGAAACAACGCAAGGGCGCAGCTGGCTGCGAGTTGGCTCCTCCGCGCACAGGTTTTCCATACAAGGCGCGGCCATTTAGGGGAGATAACTCAAAGATTTAAAAAATTTGATTGCTCAAACTTTGGCAACTTATCTTTTCTGTCGCTTGCTTCCCGGCAAGGCAAAACTTTTGAACGACGCCTGGTCCATACCGTCACCTTCTCCTTTCCCCCCCGGCAAACTTGTGCACGCGGGATCCTTCCTTTTCTTGTGAAAAAGAAAGAAGAGAAAATACAGATATGGAGCCTTATGGCTCGTTATTGCTTACCGGGGAGTAGATGTTTACTTGATTGCCATGCATTCCTGCCAACAGCTTTTGTCCGTCTTCCTGGCGAACACGCTTCAATTTCGCACCGTTGAGTCCTCTTCTATACAGTGTCTTGTCGACAAACTGGTACATACTTGACTGCCGGGCTACTCTTTCCGCTTCTTCTTGTTCTTCGGGAAGTTCTCCTGTCTGGAGGAGGCGGACAATCTGCTGTGCCCATGCTGGAGCTCGTGGCTCGACAGCAAGGACTAAAGGCAATTCTGCGGCTGCGAGAACGTCCGCTTCTACGGCAAGAACCTGCAGGTCTGCCGGAGCATGACGTTCCCCGGCAAGCTCGCCGGAGCAAAACTTGTTAGGAGGCCGTGGGCAATGATTGCAACGTTACTCCCTTTACTCGATCCCTCCCTTTGTATGTTTTTGCCCTACGCTTTTAGGGAACCTGCCGGTGCAGGCACCTGGGCCGCGAGCGCTGAGTGCGGAACGTCAGCAGCCTACCGGCGGTGCCGCTACCGGCAAGTAGCCTTGTCGCAACTAGCTGCAGCTCACTTAAGTTTCTGAGCGGGGCTCGAAGCAAAGTAAGGGCGCGACTAGTTAAGCAACCAGCCGCAGCTAACTTACGTTGTTGAGCAGGCCCAAAACAATGCAAGGGCGCGGCTAGTTAAGCAACTAGCCGCAGCTCACCTTATGTCGTTGAGCGAGCTCGAAACAACGCAAGGGCGCAGCTAGCTACGAGTCGGCTCCTCCGCGCATGGGTTCTCCATACAAAGGGCGGTCGTTCGAGGGAGGAAACTTAAAATTTAAAAGATTTGGTTGCTCAAACTTTGGCAACTTATCTTTGGCCCTCGGCGCGGACGGAGCGGCTGCTTCCGAAACCTTCTTCTTCGGCGGCATGTTGATGAAGAAGACGAAGATCTAGCTCGCGAGAACGCCGGATCTGGTTCGCACGACTTCAGCCCCCTACCTGGCGCGCCGGAGATGCCGGGGTTTTTGATCCACGGACACCTATGGGACCGGCGGACCGGGTCCCTTTTTGGTTCGGCGGGGGCGGAGGTCGCGCAAAGAGCAGATCGAGGCGAAGCACGCGAGCGGAGAACAGATCGAGGCGAAGCACGCGGGCGATTTACCCAGGTTCGGGCCGCACGGATGCGTAAAACCCTACTCCTGCTTTGTGGTGTTGTATTGATTTCTAGCTCGGGAGCGCGGAGTGCTACAGTATACTCCAGAAGCTAGCAAGACCGAGTGTGAGTGTTCGAAGTGGCTAACCCCGAAGGCTCTCAGAATGGCCGACCGCCTCTACGTTGCAGACGGGCCTCCTTTTATACTCAAGGGGTTACCGACATAGAGCAATGGGGGCCAAGGGAAAAAATGGAAAGGGTGCCGTGGATAGGCACAGCTAGGTGCTGTAGCAGGCACAGCTACCTGCTACAGTGCTATCATACCTAACCCTGACGGCAGGGGACAAGGGCATTAAATGCCCGTCTGTGTCGCCTAAACAGTACCGAGAGGGACCGCTAGGGACACCACCGTTCGCCATGATGGTTATCTTGTCAGTGCCTGCTCGCCACCTCGCACCCCTAGCTGCGCGACCTCCTGCCACGTGTGCTTGGGAGAGGCCCCCAGAGCGACACGTGGTGGTTGTGCTGGGGCGCGGGCTCGGAGAGGCGGTTCCCACGGCAAACTCCTCGCCGCGGTCGTCGTCTTGTCGCGTCTGGGAGCTTGTCGCTCACCGGGTCTTGCTGGGACGCGTGGCGCGCCGTGGCAGGTCTTCTGGGGATGCCTTGAGTGGGGCCTTGCCGGGACGCGTGGTGCGTCACGGCAAGTCCCTTGAAAATGCCTTGAGTGGCCTTCCCGGCAAGCTCCTCCTACCGGGGTCTCGTTTCCTTCCCGGCAAGCTCCCCTTGCCGGGGCCTGGAGATGCTTTTGATAGCTTTCCCGGCAAGCTCCTCTCGCCGGGGTCTTGTCTTGGGTACTTTGTTCTTTAATGGTCTTCAAAGTAGCCGCGGAGGGTCTTGGCGGTCACCCGGCAAGCCTTGCCGCGGGGATGCTACGACTGCCCGTGCACAAGTTCGGGGTACTTGGGTACCCCTACCTTAGTACACCGCCTAATAATTATGGTAATTCCTACAACAATTCTTATGGAAATTAAATAAGATGCCCTCTGATTTTGAATCTAATATTAAAGAATTTATTACTTCACAAAGAATTTCAATGCTTTGATTGAAGAAAAATTGCTTAAGATTGATGAGTTGGCTAGGAACGTTGATAGAATTTCTCTTGATGTTGATTCTTTGAAACTTAGATCTATTCCACCTAAGCATGATATCAATGAGTCTCTCAAAGCCATGAGAATTTCCATTGATGAGTGCAAAGAAAGAACCGCTAGGATGCGTGCTAAGAAAGATTGCTTTATAAAAGTGTGTTCTTCTAGTTTCCATGATAATAAAGATGAAGATCTAAAAGTTATTGATGTGTCCCCTATTAAATCTTTGTTTTGCAATATGAATCTTGATAATGATGGGACTGAATATGATCCACCTTTACCTAGACGGCGTTCCAAGAATTCGGAGTCTTTAGATCTTGATGCTAAAATTGTTAAAAGTGGGATTGAAGAAGTCAAAACTTTAAATATTAATGAACCCACTATTTTGGATTTCAAGGAATTTAATTATGATAATTGCTCTTTGATAGATTGTATTTCCTTGTTGCAATCCGTGCTAAATTCTCCTCATGCTTATAGTCAAAATAAAGCTTACTAAACATATCGTTGATGCTTGATGCAATCTTATGAAGAAAAACTTAAAGTTGGAAGTTTCTATCCCTAGAAAACTTTATGATGAGTGGGAACCAACTATTAAAATTAAAATTAAAGATCATGAATGCTATGCTTTATGTGATTTGGGTGCTAGTGTTTCCACGATTCCAAAGACTTGTGTGATTTGTTAGGTTTCCGTGATTTTGATGATTGCTCTCTAAACTTGCACCTTGCGGATTCCACTATTAAGAAACCTATGGGAAGAATTAATGATGTTCTTATTGTTGCAAATAGGAATTATGTGCCCGTAGATTTTATTGTTCTTGACATAGATTGCAATCCTTCATGTCCTATTATTCTTGGTAGACCTTTCCTTAGAACGATTGGATTGGCGCAATTATTGATATGAAGGAAGGAAATATTAGATTCCAATTTACATTAAGGAAAGGCATGGAACACTTTCCTAGAAATAAAATTAAATTACCTTATGAATCTATTATGAGAGCCACTTATGGATTGCCTACCAAAGATGGCAATACCTAGATCTATTCTTGCTTGTTATGCCTAGCTAGGGGCGTTAAACAATAGCGCTTGTTGGGAGGCAACCCAATTTTATTTTTATTCCTTGTTTTTTGCTCCTGTTTAGTAATAAATAATTTATCTAGCCTCTGTTTTGGTTGTGTTTTTTGTGTTTAATTAGTGTTTGTGCCAAGTAGAACCGCTGGGAAGACTTGGGGAAAGTCTTGTTGAACTTGCTGTAAAAAACAGAAACTTTAGCGCTCACGAGAACTGATGTCATTTTTATTTGGAAAGTTCTATTTAGTTAATTCTTTTTGCAGATGATTAATATATAAATTCCTCACTTCTAGCAATTTATTTTAGAATTTTTGGGGTTCCAGATCTTGCGCTAGCTACAGATTACTACAGATTGTTCTGTTTTTGACAGATTCTGTTTTTCGTGTGTTGTTTGCTTATTTTGATGAATCTATGGCTAGTAAAATAGTTTATAAACCATAGAGAAGTTGTAATACAGTAGGTATAACACCAATATAAATAAATAATGATTTCATCACAGTACCTTGAAGTGGTCTTTTATTTTCTTTCGCTTTCGGAACTCACGAGATTTTCTACTTTAAGTTTTGTGTTGTGAAGTTTTCAAGTTTTGGGTAAAGATTTGATGGATTATGGAACAAGGAGTGGCAAGAGCCTAAGATTGGGGATGTCCATGGCACCCCCAAGATAATCTAAGGACACCTAGAAGCCATAGCTTGGGGATGCCCCGGAAGGCATCCCCTCTTTCGTCTACTTCTATCGGTAACTTTACTTGGAGCTATATTTTTATTCGCCACATGGTATGTGTTTTGCTTGGAGCGTCTTGTATGATTTGAGTCTTTTCTTGTTAGTTTACCACAATCATTCTTGCTGTACACACCTTTTGAGAGATCCATACATTATTTAGAATTTGTTAGAATACTCTATGTGCTTCGCTTATATCTTTTGAGTTATATAATTTTGCTCTAGTGCTTCACTTATATCTTTTAGAGCACGGTGGTGGATTTGTTTTATAGAAACTATTGATCTCTCATGCTTCACTTAGATTATTTTGAGAGTCTTAAATAGCATGGTAATTTTCTTAAAATCCTAATATGCTTGGTATACAAGATTAATAATAAAACTTTCTTATGAGTGTGTTGAATACTATGATAAGATTGATACTTGATAATTGTTTTGAAATTGTGCTAGTTGAGTAGTTGTGAATTTGAGAAATACTTGTGTTGAAGTTTGTGATTCCCGTAGCATGCACGTATGGTGAACCGTTATGTGATGAAGTCGGAGCATGATTTATTTTTTGATTGTCTTCCTTATGAGTGGCGGTCGGGGACGAGCGACGGTCTTTTCCTACCAATCTATCCCCCCAGGAGCATGCGCGTAATACTTTGCTTTGATAACTTGTAGATTTTTGCAATAAGTATATGAGTTTTTTATGACTAATGTTGAGTCCATGGATTATACGCACTCTCACTCTTCCACCTTTGCTAGCCTCTCTAATACCGCGCACCTTTCGCCGGTATCATACACCCACCATATACCTTCCTCAAAACAGCCACCATACCTACCTATTATGGCATTTCCATAGCCATTCCGAGATATATTGCCATGCAACTTTCCACCATTCCGTTTATTATGACACACTCCATCATTGTCATATTGCTTAGCATGATTATGTAGTTGACATCGTATTCGTGGCAAAGCCACCGTTCATAATTCTTTCATACATGTCACTCATGAGTCATTGCATATCCCGGTACACCGCCAGAGGTATTCATATAGACTCATATTTTGTTCTAAGTATCGAGTTGTAAGAAAAATAAAAGTGTGATGATCATCATTATTAGAGCATTGTCCCAGTGAGGAAAGGATGATGGAGACTATGATTCCCCCACAAGTTGGGATGAGACTCCGGACGGAAAAAAAAGAGGCCATAAAAAAGAGAAAATGCCCAAATAAAAAAATGAGATAAAAAGAGAGAAGGGACAATGCTACTATCCTTTTACCACACTTGTGCTTCAAAGTAGCACCATGATCTTCATAGTAGAGAGTCACTCATGTTATCACTTGCATATACTAGTGGGAATTTTTCATTATAGAACTTGACTTGTATATTCCAATGATGGGCTTCCTCAAAATGCCCTAGGTCTTCATGAGCAAGCAAGTTGGATGCACACCCAGTTAGTTTCTTTTTGAGCTTTCATATACTTATAGCTCTAGTGCATCTGTTGCATGGCAATCCCTACTCGCTCACATTGATATCTGTTGATGGGCATCTCCATAGCCCGTTGATATGCCTAGTTGATGTGAGAATATCTTCTCCTTTTTGTCTTCTCCACAACCACCACTCTATTCCACCCATAGTGCTATATCTATGGCTCACGCTCATGTATTGCGTGAAAATTGAAAAAGTTTTGAAAATGTCAAAAGTATGAAACAATTGCTTGGCTTGTCATCGGGGTTGTGCATGATTTAAATATTTTGTGTGGTGAAGATAGAGCATAGCCAGACTATATGATTTTGTAGAGATAACTTTCTTTAGCCATGTTATTTTGAGAAGACATAATTGCTTAGTTAGTATGCTTGAAGTATTATTATTTTTATGTCAATATGAACTTTTGTCTTGAATCTTTCGGATCTGAATATTCATACCACAATTAAGAAGAATTACATTAAAATTATGCCAAGTAGCACTCCGCATCAAAAATTCTGTTTTTATCATTTACCTACTCGAGGACGAGTAGGAATTAAGCTTGGGGATGCTTGATACGTCTCCAACGTATCTATAATTTTTGATTGCTCAATACTATATTATCTACTGTTTTGGACATTATTGGGCTTTATTATCCACTTCTATATTACTAGTACAAATGCCCGTGCGTTGCACCGGGCAAACAAATAAATATAACATGCTCCATGTGCCATTATGTGATATTTTTTTAATCTAATCAAACCATAAACATAAGGTTACACTGAGTATTTCCTTTTGGACCATGAAACTTTTATGTACCCTAGCAATGTTTGTCGTGGCCTATTTCAGCTCTTCATTTTCGTTTCATCCTATGAAACAATAGTTGTGTATGGAATATTCTGTCAATAAACATGTTTTTTTGTACTTTGAGAAGGTATTTTTTTTCATATTTTCGAGAATATTTTTTTAAAATGGAATTCTTTTTATGGTGACGGTCATTTTTGGAATATTATATTTCATGTCTTATTTATTTCGCACTTTTTTTGTGTTTGGTCCATTGAGTAGAGGGTGTTTATTGCTAGCAGCTACCTCGAGTCGTCGCTGCTTCTTGCCGCATGCTACTATGCTAGTCACAGCTCATGTGGTCCTGCCTCTAACACCTGCGTATGTAGCCAACAATCAGAGAGAGAGAGAAACTTGTCTCGTATCTCTCCCTTCTCAGATTCTAAATGAATCCCCATTCTCCAACCTAGCTGCACTGCTGAAGGTGACGGCGGCAAGCGATTGCATTCCTCAGGCACCGCCCGCGATGGTATTCCAGGCGCTCACCTTCTCGCCCCTCGCCCTCCACCTCGCCGCCCCGCGGCGTCGGGTCCACGTGCTCGCCGTGGCCGTGGCCGCGGACCAGACCCCTCCACCCCCACAGGCCTCCCCCTCCGAGCTGGCGAACCTCCGCCCCCACAGGCCTTCCCCTCCGAGCTGGCGAACAGCCTGAGCCGGCTCCTCCGGGAGCTCGGGCAGCGGAAGAAGGTCGCGGGTTTTTGTCAACCATTCACAAACAATTATAAAAGTAAAAATAAATCACATGCGAAGAAAATAGATGAAGAGGATCTACATTACTTTTTCTAGGTAGTAACAAAATAAGTAAGCAGTATCCCGCAAAAAATTAATTAAAAATAAAATAAGAAAGCAGTGTATAGAATGTGTGCTGAAACAACACGTTTGTTTTGAAGAGAGAAGCTACTGGAGGAGTCGAGGAAGGCCGACGACCGGACCTAGGCCCCCATCAGCGGCGGCTCCCGCTGCTTGTGGTGGTGGCGTGGCGTTACCCTCCACAGCTCGGCGGCTCCCGCTGCAGCTTGGGGCCCGGCCCGGCGGCTCCTGCTGAAGCTTGCCAGCCCAGCAACTACTGCGGCTGCTGACCGCGCGGCAAACCGATGGCTCCCGGGGCTCCCGCTGCAACTCGGAGCTGCAGATGGCGCCCTCGTTGCTCCAGCTGGTAAAAACTAACTTCCTCCAGTTATTGATGGGTTTACATAATTTTTATTGTGAGCTCATTGCTACGCCCGTAACAGCCATGGCTGGACGACAGTACTGATACTAATTACCGTGGCAGCTGGTCATGCTTCATGATGGGTACATTGTATACACTACTTTGCTGAGTGACCTCCTCTAGATTCAGACTTAAATTGTATTATACATAGATGCCGATGAGTATTTTCTAACTAAACCACAGATGATTTTGAGTTCCATCTTTTCCTGGATCTCCTCTAAGTCACATAGTGGAGGATCTAAATATATGTTGTGTATCCTGGCATATGCACTTCGGTGGATCTGAGTTTACATCAAGCAAAATAATAATTCTTCCAAGTCAATATCTTAGAAATTGACAAAATTCAACACCTCTCAGAATCTAAACTAGCAACTCGATGCACTAAATATAGAGCTTCTTCCTCTTTGGAGTCCACAACTGTTAGCTTACTTCCTTGGTGATGGCGACCCTTCCTTTGTGCCGTTCACAATAGTCAGGGCACCATTCCTAAGTCTTGAGATTCCTCCACTGGAATGTTTGAACGTTAATTATTTGTAACTGTTTGAAGGTAAAGAATCACGACTCATGTGAACTTGAGGTCATAGATAGTTGATACAAATGCTCAATGATTTCCTCTTTGAAACCAAACCAAAATACGTACTGCCCAATCCATGCGGCTGTACCACTCGGCAACACATAGCATGTGGAATGTAGAAGCAAATTGCTGGGAAGCCTAGCCATAGGCTGGCAGGGAATAGCTGACCGAACATGTAACTTGAGCATTCAGGTGTGCATGCTACTCAGCTATGCAGTTTACCTAGTAAATTAACCAACCACACAGAATTGATCATTGAGCAGAGTAGAGCTAACAGCAACAGTCCGAGTTTTGAAATTGTCGATCTAGCCATTGCACTGCACACACGGTTCATGGTGGAGTGTATGGAAGTTAGGCTAGCTTCAAAGTTAAATGATAAGTAATTCCTTCTTAGTGCACCTTCCAGCATAGTTATTATAGGCAAATATGATGCTACATGATAAGTAAAAAAAAAAAAATATGATGCAACATGATTTTGCTAATGTCAGTTACAAATATGATGCAACATAATTTACTTAGGCTTAAATATATTAGCAAATAGTTGGAGAGCTACGAACTAAAGAAATATCACACTCTACAATTCTTGTCTAACGGAACCAAGTTCAGTTTTGAGTATAGAGAAATGTAACAGAGCAACCATTTCAAAGATGCATCTAATTTAAAAAGTGATGAGATGAATGTAGGGCATGCTTATCGAATGTAAATGGACACAGTATTCAGCCCTTACAACAGGAGTATAGAAGCCTAGACCTTACTTATTCAATGATATGGTACGTGCAACAAAGGAACTGCTGCAGCAGCCCACCCTCCATTTACAAACCTTTTGATGCAGCATTAGAAATTGTGCCATATGTAATGGCAATGTATTTCTTCCGTTTTGGAAGTTATATTACGAATTTTAGGTACATCTTATAGTTTGTCGATAACCAATGTGTCGTGACAATACAAAAATGATCTTGCATATGAAAACACTAACATGGTACCGGCTATAGATCAATACTTACCATGAATTTCTCCAACCCATATCTCTTTTAGATAGTAGCACAAAAGATGGGATATGTTACAACAGAAGTACATGATGATCGGTATGGCTGATTTGTTGTCTCAAAAAGGTAATATGGCAGGTCTGGAAAATTTTGCTACCCCCTTAAACATGCCAGTGCATTGTCACGAACCTTCCTTGAAGATAGAGATATGCCAATGACCTTTATCTGATTCCTGAGTTTCAGAGGTAATGGATGGAACAATTGTAGAGTTTGTTTTTCAGATAAAGAACATAGGGTTAGATGATCCTGATTGAAGAAGTGGAAACAATAGAAGATATTGTTTGTGAATAAATCAACAATCATATATCCAATTAGTTCTTGCCAGTAAAAGATCGAAGCTGGAACTACAGATCTTACAACTGTACAGACTAGAAGACTTGTTAAACATGAGACTTGTATCATTGATACTACATGATACCAGCTCATAGACGGTGATAATCAGATAGCACACATCGAAGGAGAGCACGACAAGGAAGCCGGAACATGGAGATTGAGGAGGCTGTGGGTGGCGCCGGAGAAGATTAGGGGTAGCTGGCTGAAGAAGAAGACCCGCCGCCGGCGAAGCAAGTAGGACATTAATAGAAACAAATTACGCAGCAACATTCAACATCATTCCAAAATTCTAGGGAAGAACCTACGCAAGGTTAATGATAGATTATTTTTTATATTTGAAGCTTGCAAGATCAGCGAATCTTCCCAGATGCTCCACATCAAATTTTTACCGGAACACGAATGCTTCAGACTCATAAATTTTCTAATGCTTGAACCTATGAGACTAAAGCAAAGCCCAATATCGACATCTCAGTAACAATTTCTCAAGGTAACAACTGAGGCATGTATCCAATGACAACATAAGTGTCATCAGCATAAAAGATCAACATACCTTAAACAACACAGCCTTGGAGAATGCCCTGACAACTGATGTCTTCCTATCTTCCATGGCCCTTGTATCTGCGACTCCCACAGCTTGCTTTCTGGGCAAATGGTGCACGACTGGAACAAACTCAACCCCAGTGCCAACCAGAGTGGCGTCTTTGGCTAGTTGTTGCTCTATCTCCCGAAGAAGCATAAGTTGAGCCTTCTTAATGCGCATTCCCAATAGAGCCTGGCACATTGATTCGCGGTCAGCCTCCAGCGCTTCCAGTACCATAGATAGTGTCTTAATGTCTGGCTCCATCGCGTCATCTTCGTACATCTCCACGAACCTGGCTGTAGGAGCTGACACACCTTGATGCACCTTGTCGATCATGTAAACCATGTCGCTGCCACTGCCAGCACCATCGTCGTCACTCTCCCCTTCTTCAAGGCCATATCCAGCAATGGGAGACTCTGGCAACTCATCATCATTACAGAGGTGGCTCCTTTCTTCCACGGTCTCATGTAACAACTCGTCAGCACAAAATTCGCTTGATTCCTGCCCAGTAGACTCAAGCAATGCCTCATCTGCATACAGGTGGGTGTCCTCATCTTCCTCCAGGGACATCCCCATCCTGGCCGTGCTCGAGGAGGCAGATCCGGTGCTCACCGCGTCCTCCCTCCCTTCTGACCGTTGTCGTCGTAGTACTCCCCGTTGCAGCAGTGGAGCTCGGGGTAGTAATCGACGTCCTCACCCTCGCCGATCTGCCCATGCTCCTACGGTCCTACCGTTTCCCTCTCTCAACTCTTTGCCTTCTGCCCATCTGCTGTAGGAGCAGCTATGCCCTGGCCAGGAGCGCGCCAGGCGCCATGGTCGCCGAAGGAACTCCGCCGCCTTGCCGGATCCACGCCTCCACCCCTCCCCTGCGTCATGGTCGCCGTCCCTGCCGGACCTGCAGGCCGCCAAGTCCAACGCCATGGGCGCCTCCTCTGCCCGACCCCGCCTCTGTCTCGACTTCGCCGGCCTCCTTCCTCCTGCCCGTGCCTGAGGGGTTTCCCTCAAGTGCCGCCGCAAGCAGCAGCAGCTCCCTCGTCCTCGAGCGGCCGCGCCGGTGACCAGCAAGCAGGCCAAGCTGCCGAGCTCCACCTAACCTGACCAGCAGGTCGCCAGCGCGCCCGATGCCTCCTCCTTCTCCTGTCGTTCCCCCCGGATCCCTCTCTCTCTCAGTTCACCTCCTTCCGTTTCTCTGCAGGAACCCCGTCCATGCCATGGCCGCCCAAGACCCTACCGAGCTCAACCCCGCCGCCCTGCAGACCTCCCCATGAACAGGTCTGTGACCCCGTGCCTCCTCGCGCATGCCTGGCCGCTCCACCAGACCCCGCAGGTCACCGTGCCCTGCCATCTCTCTCTTCTTCCTTCCCCTGTTTTGCCCTCTGAATTTTCTGTCTCTTTAGTCAACAGCAGCCCGGCCTTGTAGTTCACCGACGGCCTCCACAAGTCGAGCGCCACCGTATCTGGAGGATCCCGGCCTCCCTCACCCGTCACCGCGTTCGTCCCCTGCCTCTCCGCCTCGCCGAAGTCCCGTACGAGCCACCGTGATAAACGCTAGCGCTACCCGCTCGTTCGATCGAGCCCCTCAAGCCCAGCTAGCCACCAGGCCGCAAGCCTTCCCACCGCCTTAGGCCTCCTCCTCCTCCACCCTCACCGCCCCTCTTCCTCCCCGCCTTGCTGGCGGCGCTGGCCGCGGCGAGGCGCTCCTTCTCCATCTCGCCCCGCAGCGCCCGCATCTCCTCTTCCGCCTCCACCCTCGCCGCCCCTCTTCCTCCCCGTCCCTGCCCCACCCCTCTTCTCCCCGGCCGGCATCCGCTTCACGGAGCGCCGCCGGGGGGCGGGGGAAGGGGGCGACGGGCTGGAGCTTGGAGGTGTAGATGAGATCGGGAGGCTGTTTTTTTTTCTTTTATCTCACCCATACCGGTTGACTTATTATATGGATTGCGGGTTGATTACCTAAAACCAGAGGGACTTTTCTACAAAATTGACGACGACGTATGACCAGAAACAGTAGCCGCTTTATTA
>NC_053023.1:50178605-50192813 GCF_003073215.2 Triticum urartu
AGGTCGAAGTGTGTGTTGGTCGTGCGGCGCGTTGGTCGTGCGGCGTGCTAGTTCGTGCGACGCGTGTTTAATTTTTATATAGCAGGTTGTGCTGAAGGTACGGGTTTGAAGCATGTGCTAAAGTTTGTGCTAAACGTTGTGCTGAAGGCACGGGTTTGAAGTAATTGCAGTCACGTCTGTTTACGAGCTAGGTTTGTGCATGCATTCACATGTGTGTATACTACGAAGGCATTGGTATGTCGCCTGCGGAGGCATGTGAAGTCACGTGTGCGTAGGAGCTAGCCACGGTTGAGGCGTTCTTGGTGTGTGTGTGTGTGTGGATATTGTCCGGAGGCATGGTGACCCAGGGTTGGTGGCACAAAGGCCATTTCACCTCTGGAGGCACGGGAGGGTGGTCTCCAGAGTCACGCGTAAGGCTATGTGTGTGTGTGGATATTGCCCGGAGGCATGGTGACCCAGTGTTTGGTGGCACAAAGGCCATTTCACCTCTGGAGGCACGGGAGGGTGGTTTCCAGAGTCACACATAATGGTATGTGTGTGTGTGGATATTGCCCGGGTGCATGATGACCCAGGGTTTGGTGGCACAAAGGCCTTGTCACCTCTGGAGGCACGGGAGGGTGGTCCCCAGAGTCATGCGTAAGGGTTCGTTTTGAGAGTCAATGTTGTCGTACAAATAAGAAGATGCATTGTTGTTTATAGTTTACTGGCACTCTCTGATGATGTAAGATGCATTGTTGTCGAAATACTTCTCTTTTCAACATGAACACTCAATTTCTAACTACATTACATAGAAATGTGAGTTATTGATAAATTTTTTTGTCACGTCTATATAGAATTAGCCTCGCGGGCTAAATCAAAAATTTTAGTCTTTATTTTTGCTCAAGATCTTACTAATGTCGTCACCCATCTCACTAGCTTTGACTTGATTCATCTCACTACTTAAGAGAATGTACATTGCCTCTGCCCTCCAATCTTCGACCTCATCCTGTGAAATTTTACCGAGAAGAGAAGTATATTATTAGAGTTTGTGCACATAAGTTGTTTATAAGTAAATCTATATAAACTTACTGTCAAATCTTCCACGTCTTGGACAAACTTTTCACCATTGTAGATGAATGCAAGCTTTAAAACATCAAATGTTGATTCTCCCTTTTCTACCACTGGAACATATTGCACGATATGAATCTGCCATCTTGTACGCATGGGAGTCATTGTTTGTCCTAGTATGGTGTTGAAGACTTCTTTAAACCTAGGTATCTGGGAATATTGCATTTTGTAATTAATTGTTTTTATATTGCAACTTGTAAAACTGAAAAAATTGTTTGCTTACGATTGCCAACTTATGAACATGATATTCCTGATACTGTCTTTCTCTTTCTTTTTTAGCATCTTCATTTTCCTGAAGAACTCGAGTTACTTCTTTTTCATCCAATTTATCTATGTCTATCTTTTCTTTCTCAAATTCCTCTGGAGTCGTTTCTCGAGGATCAATAATGTGAACTTTGTTTTTGTATTTGTCTAGCACATATAGTACATAGCGGTCATCCTTCTCCATTGGAATGAATATCTGCGTACAAAATACTTGTTGCTTAGATGACAGTTTAATATAAAGTAATTTAATAGAACGCATATTTTGAGATTTTGTCATGGAGGAAAGGGTTGTCACCATGTTTGCTGTTGAGAGCTTTTTCCGTTGATTTCCCTTGAGATACATGGAACCAGCTGATTCTTTCTTTTTTGCAATTCATTCTTAAATTTTTTAATACCAGTTTTGTGATGCTTTAAATCCAATATATGCTGCAAAAAATATTACGATAAAAAACTGTTAGAAAAAAGAGCTGTGTAACAATATAAAAAGAGTAGGTGTTGCAATATAGACAAGATTTTGCTTTTTAAAATTTTACCTCTGCAAAGTTTGGGCCTAATATTACTCTATCACTCTGTTTTGAATCTTGTTTGCTTTCCTAGATTTCTGCTATGTCATCGAGGACCCTCTTTTCCATATGATGTGGTATGTTTGTGTGTGCTGGTCTTGGACCAAATACTGCCTTCAGTTGGGCTCTAGTAAGTTGCGTGCTTTCACTATCCCTGCGGATGCGCCTAAATATAATTTTGCTGTGACAGGGAGATTAAATAATTTTGGAGGTCACGGTCAGTGAGAAACAGTTTTTTACATTATTTTTGGCCTCTATCCAACTATATTTGAGGTGCAATAGAAAACAACTCACTTTTTGTATTCTTCCTGCCAGCTGTCGCTCATGACTAGATGGAAGAGGTTGGACGCCTCTGTTGTGTGTTGGAAGTAATGAGAATGTTTTGGGTATGGACTGATGCTTCGTCTTTTGTCCCTTTTAGTTTCATCTGTTTCTGTCAGCGGAAGCAGATATGTAATATGTAAGCTCTTGTGATACGAAAGACATTGGTGAACCGTGGGATGGGTAGGTTATTACAAAAAAAGATAAGTAGAAATGATTTTCTTACCTTTGTTGGTGTAAAAGAACTTCAAAGTTTCTGGTTTGAATTCTTTGATTCTTCCAGGTAGATCCTCGCACTTTACTTGGTTTGTTTCACCAAATATGGCTGTAAAAAGGAACTCTGGTTTCCACTCGGCATCTACGTTTCTTTGCTGCATGGAGGTCATTGGGTATTCTTTTTTTTTCATGAGATAATTGAAGTATTCAAGTAGTGGTGCTTGTAAAAATTAAAATTATTGCTCTCGTACTATTCACTTACATCGAAATCCTCATCATCTTTTATGAGATCAATGTCATTCCAGTATTTTGCAAATTGAACCATGAAGTGTCCGCATTGGGTACCCTGCTGTTTTGGCACGCAAACTCTGTTAGGTGTTTCTGCTATCCTCGACCAGTTCGGTTCGCCGTTGGCTCGTAGCTCCGCTTCGCCGTAATGCTTCTTCATGAGTGTGTGCATCCTTTTAATCTGTGATTACGGTTTGATGTTATTGTTGTATTTTGGCATTAAACAAGGGAATGCAGGAATTGGAAAACCAATTAGAAAACAAGGTTGAATTGACGTACCAGTTCTGGATGATCCTTATGGTGTGTTTTCCATGTATTCTTTCCGTCTCCGTTTCTGTAATTCAGTGAGTCAAGTATGTCGATGGAGCTCGTGTACTTGTTGAGCACGTACAGTGTGTAGTGTTTATCTGTGTTGTGAGGTATCATAATCTGCGGTGTTTGGAGACAGAGTCAGTTAAAGTTCATTCTTGTCAGGAGAATTAAATGGCATGTAAATGTGCAATCTGTAGGAGAAATGAATTATGTTTGTATATTTCTATTAACTTACCAGATTTTTGTTTAAAAGTTCCTTCCCTGTTACAAGGGGTGCAAACTGTTTCAATGCTTCGTCCTCATTGAATTCTGCTAGTCCTTCTTTCTCTCCAATTTTGACACCGAGCACGATCTGCGACCAAAAAGTTTTCTAATTTTTAGTTCAATCTTTATAAACACTGAAATGATGCAAGTGTTTTTTGTCAAATTGGAGTTCATACGTTTGCAAATTCTGCAGGAAGTATGGTTTTATCGGTTGTGTTGTATTGTTGATGCACTGTCCATTCTTCGAACATGCGTTTGCGATGGAGCCCTCCATCCGTCCATCATCTCCTTTCTGTAGTTGTTCCATTATTTGTTTTGCTGTAATCCAATCGGGTCGCTTCGAGCTAATATATACGTTTACACTGCAAGTAGAAATTTTTTATACATTAGTTAGGTTGGTTAAAAAAGGGGCAACATTTCTTTGTTTTTTTGTTGTGGCAAGAGAAAGTACTTACTCTCCGCATTCGTCCTGTCCTTCTTTGCTGAATAGGTATTCATGAAGTGCTCTGGCTTTGTTCATAAATTTGAAATCTCCTGGGACAAAAGTAGGAATCATGATTTTTCCATGGAGCCTCCTTGAAGGCTTTACCGGTCTCTTCTTGACCGAGATTTTCTTGTCTGAGCTGTTCTCAGATGATTGACCCATTGAATGTTCTCCTAATTCTTGCTGCAAGCTTGTCAGATACGGCATGACATTTTTGTTGAACTCAAAGTCTTCCTGGTAAATCATTGCTGTTTTGATTTCATCGAATGTCTGCCCCATCTGTTTAAGCATATTGTATTGCTTTAGTTGGTCTGGGTCAAGGTTTGAAATAAATTCATCAACTTCTTCATGCTTTTTCGTTGTTTTGTATTTTAGGAAGTCTAAAGAGATGGTGCTGGAGGTGCCTTCCTGATTTCTTGTCGAGTCTGTTTCTTCTTGAAGAAGAACGTGTTGTTTTTTCTGCTCGGGAACCTGTTCTTGTGTATTTGGTACGTCGTTGCTTCTGTCATCCTCTTTTAAATCAGTTCCTGTTTGTTCAGGTTGCTTTGTGCTCCGGATATTGCTGTTAATATTTTGCTTGTCCATAGCATGGTGTGGTATCTTGTCGTCTGGTGGTGGTTGATCTGGTTCTATTGGTGGATCCTTTTCTTCGTGGTCTGTGCAAGATTCTTGGGCGATGGCGTGGCTGCTGACATCCATGTTTACTAGATATATCAATAACTCCATGCTCTTTTGTGGTTGTCGCACGCATAATATGTTCTTTCTGCTCGGGATTTGGCAGAAACTCTTCTAGTATGCAACATTATGTCTGTCGCATTTCTTTATCTCCCATATCGACTTCATACTTCAACATATCTGTTAGAATCAAATAATAATATATTTTTTAAAAGAATATTACTTCTTCTAGTGTGACAAAACTGTAAGATTTAGTTTCTGAAAAGACTAACCTGTTGTACACTTGATTAATGACAGTTTGGTATTCCCTCTGTGTTGACTGATTAGTTGATATAGAATTTTTTTTCCTCAACTCTGGTACTTGTTCTGGCTTTAAGGTTGCTGCTGTTCCATCATTGGAGTAGTGCTTCAGGTTCATGTACATATAGAATGCGCAGTCCGTTCTGCATGTAGAGGAATGTTACTAGTAAGATTGTTGTATTCAAGGAACGGAAAAAAGAGAAATGTTGGAGCAATGGTAGTGGTAATTGTTGCATTGAAAAGAATTATTTCAGTAATTTTAGTAGTGAAACTTGTATTGAAAAAAAATCAAAGAAGTGAAATGTTGGAAGTGCTTACGTTCTTATCCTTGAAGTGGCACCTGCAGTTTGACCCTTTTGAAATGGTCGATGCTTTTTTGTGAAAGCTGTAGCTCTATGCTTACGTGCTTCCATATTTTCATTAATTTGCTGGTTACATTGTGGAAGAATTCTATTGTGCCTGGATATGCAGTTGAAGAGTCAAGGAGTTCAAAGCGCTGTTTTTGCATGTTAACTGTAATGGTGAAGTAATGACTTGTATTTTCGTCTTGCTCAAACCCGCGCAACGAACATGGTAGAAGAAACTGCAAAACAAAAAATAAAAATAAAATATTTGGAAATCTTCTTATATTTAGAAACATAAAATAGAAAGGTAACTTTTCATAACATATACGCAAGCTGATCTGCTTACCATGTTATAATCTTGCAGTTTTTCGTCTTCTTGCATATTGAAAAATGATGTAAGCCTGCCAGGTAGTAATTTTTTTCTATTGTGTTCTTGATCATTATTTCTATAGCACATTGAATCTTCGTCGTCGGCTTCCTTTATCGAGTGCTGCTTGTTTTGTCACAGATGCAAAAGGGAATTTGTAAGTTCAGTTATAAAGTCATATTTATTGTTTTAAACGTGATTCTTTTGCCGTGATCTTTACTTACAGTGATGCTTAACGACATAATCTTTCTCCCTGTGCCATTTAGTTGTTTTCTCAAGATTGTTAGCATGGGCTCGATTGCTTCGGTGCGTACTGAATTACCGACCTTGAAACTTTCGGCGACATGGCCTAGATTGACATCAAACTTGTTCGTTGTAATGAAAAGCTCATCCCTGCAAAGTATATTTATAAAAATATTTTAGTTTACACATGATACAGTCAAAATGATCGTGTGTAATAATGTGTTTTGTGTTAGTTTCATGAACTTACATTTCTCTTTGTGTCCATGGCTTGCATACAACGATGTACATGTCTTTGATGGCTTTGTTGACGGAATCACTATCTTTGTCCCCTTTCTCCATTGTGCCTGCGATGATTTTGAATTTAATATAAATAACTCAAAGTCACAAGATCACAAGATAGCAATTAAGTTTATATTGTCTTGCCTGCTTCGATGCTAGAAGATATGTCCTGTCCAGTGTTGTTCCTTTCTTGTTCTCCTTCTGCTTGTTGCGGCATATTTTGTTCTTCTTTTTGCATTGTACCCTTTTGTTCAATTTTTTCTGCATCTTCATATGAGTCGTCTGTGTCTTTCTTAGCATCATGTTTTTCCTTGTCAACCGTCGTGTCTTGCTGGTGGTCTTTTCCGTCTTGTTTTTTAGTCTCGACCTGGTTGGCACTGACCTCTCTGCCAGGGGACTTGGCATCGTACGACGGTGTAGGGTTTTCTTCGATGGTTTCTTCTTCTTTCTCTGGAACAATGTGTGTGTCTGTTTCATTGCTTGTATCTCCATGGTCGCCTTCTTCGTGTTTCTGCGTTATCATTAAAAAAGCATTGAAATAATTTAACTTGCTACTTTATTTCAATTATAGCAGATGTTATGGGAAAACATCGAATTGTTTGGTGCGTTGTTTGAGCTATTTTGATTGTGATTAAGTCATGTAATTTTGTGCAAATATTTTGTGCAACTTCACCTGTTGAGCTGTCATTGGTGATGCTGACTGTTCCACCTATTCTTCGTCGAGTGTAGTTTTTTGGGTATCCTCCTGTTCTTTGTTTTGGTGTTCATCGTCACTGTTATGTTTTTTGTCTTGCAGCTGTTCAATCATAAAGGTTGCTAAGTTTGAGTGCATTTCAGTTCTCATGGAACTACTTCATATTTTCGTAGAATCAGCTTATGTAACTTTACCTCCTCAATCGTTGCTGCTGAACGTTGTGCTTGTTCTTCGTTGAGTTGAGGTTTTTGGGCATCTTCTTCTTTCTTTTGTAGTTCATCGCTGGTGCCATCGTTTTTGTCTTGTACCTTTTGAAACACAGAGGTGGCTAAGTGGCAGTGCATTTGAGGTTCCACATAGCTATTTTATACTTTGATAGGACAAACGTATGTAGCTTTACCTTTTCAGTCATTGTTGCTGCTGCCGTCTCTGCTGCGTGTTTTTCGGTGAGTGGATATTTTTGGGCTTGGTCTTCTGTTACGTTGATGGCTGCCTTTTGAAGAACATATTACCCTTCTTTAGTGTCCTCCTTTTGCTCATTGGTCTCCTCTCCCTGCTATGCAGGAAAGTAGTGAAATGTCAAATGCGTGTTTTTCAACTATAAGTTCATGAAGAGGTGTTATGTGTTTTCACCTCTGTATTTGTTGTTGTTACTGCAGATTCTTCATTCAGTGGTGGTTTTGGGTTCTTCTCTTGCTCTTTATTTTGTTGTTCATCATCACTGACCTTGTTTTTTTCTTGCAGCTGTTCAAACATAGAGTCGGCAAAGTGAGAGTCCATTGGAGTGAGTACAAATGTGGTTTAGGTTGAAGTTTATTTTATTCTGCACGCAGCAATTTTATAATTTCATAGTTGCAGGTTTCGTAAGTTTACCTTTTTAGTCGTTGACGCTGCCGCTGTCTCTTGTACCTGTTGTTTGGTCATTGAATTTTTTGTGGCTTGGTCTTCAGTGGCATGATTGTCTATTGTTTGAAGATCATGTTTGGGTTCTTCATTGGGCTCCCCTGGTTGTGTTTGATGGTCTTGATTGTTGATGGTTTCTTGAGCTTCTTGTGTCTGCACCATCACAAAAAATATTTAAGAAATGGGTGCATTTCTGACTGTTTCAGTTACAATTTTTTTATAAGACCTCTATCTCTGGAGTTGCAGGACTGTCTACTCCTTGTACTACGGCTTCTCCTTGTCTTGTGTTGTCCTCTAGTTTTTCTTGTTGAATGTCTATGCCAGTGATTTTGCTTGCTTCCTCTTCCTGTTTAATAAAAATTGAAATTATAGATTGAACTTCATTTGTGTCTGAGCTTTGTAACCTCACCTCTTCAACCTCTTCAGATGTTGTTGTTTGAAGTTCTTGATCTTCGAGATCAGCGTACTCGTTTGTTTCCTGCATTTGTTCAAAGAAAATGGTGAGACATCCCTTATAATCTTTGTATTGACGTGACAGGGTGTATTAGGTAGTTCAGACATCATAAAAATATTTTGAAAAGTGGTTGTTGTTGTTGAATTTTTACCTCCGTGTTGATGACTGGGTTATTTGTGCATGCATCTACTGTTTCTTTGTCAGGTATAACAGTCTCTTGTTTCTCATCTGCTGGGATGTTTTGCGCTTTCTCCTTTGTACTCGTGATGGTGATCTGCAATGTTGTGGCGCTGGAAATCTCTTGTACACAAAGTTCCTGTTGTGTGACCCCTTCGCCTGTTTGAGGTTCACTATAGGGTTCAATTTCATCACGGGTTGTCTCTTGGTCTTGCAGTGCTTGTGATACCTGGAGATCAAACAATATGAGTTTGTGGTTCACTTTCTTTCCTGCCATTTATGAGTTTTCGGTGTGGGTAATAGTGGGTTATGGAAGTTTACCTCCACTTTGTTGTTTTCTTCTTCTTTGTTGTTTGTTATGCTAACGGTTGATTGTGGGTTAGGCTCTTGCATTTGTTTGGCTGGGCTGCTGATTTGATTGTTCTTCAGCTGAGCCTAAATTTTGTTGGAGGTTTGTTAGTTCACATATAACAATGCCAAAATGGATGTTCATACTGACCTCTTCACAGGTTCTGACGTCGATCGTATCTTGTGCTTGTGTTGGGGTAGTTGTTGTTGTAGCATTGTCTGCTATGAGGTTGCTTTGTTTGTTGTGTTCATTCGTGTTTTTGGGGTTGTTGACACCATCCTGCTGTTGGAGTTCATCTTGGCCTGGCGTGCTATTGGTACGTTCCTGAAAGCATTGAGGCAGTTCTTTTTAGTTTAGGTATGAAAACAGGGGTTTGCTTTAGTGTGCGCATGGCACCATGCATTAGTATTTACTTACCTGTTTTTGCCGCTTGTCAATGCCTATGTCCCTTGATTTTGCTCTTCTCTTCCTCTCTTCGTCTTCTTCTTCTTCTTCTTCTTCTTCTTCTTCTTCTTTCTTTTTTGTCTCCTTTCTCTTGGTTCTGTTGTGGCTACAATTTCATTCGTGCGGTTGGCATCGGCTAGTCTACTTGAGGCTGCTGGATCTGCTTGCTCTAGTGTTTGCAGGGTCGCGTTGTCTGTCAGGTACCTTGTGCAAACTATGTCCTGAAACTGTCTAAGTTGTTCTAATGAATCCATCAGGGCAATTGTTTGTTGCATGACTAGGTTCTTGTTTTTTTCATCCAGTATTTTTTCCTTTTCGTTGCATTGGTTTTCAGCCCTGGTGGTTACTGAGGGTATCTGTTCTGCTTCATGGAGTACTTTTTGCAACAATTTGTTTATCCTTTGGAATCTTTCTTCTGCTCATGTGTTGATGCTTTTGTTTGGTTCCCTGCTTCCACTGGTGCCAACACGTGGTTCGCGCCGGCGTTTGGGTGGAGGTGGTAGCAGTTTGGTCATGTTCTGGTGTTGCTATTGTTTGCGATGTTCTCCTGCTATCTGTTGAATTGAAGACGAAGTTGATGCTGTGTTGGCATAGAAGATTCTCTCTGCTGTTCCTTTCCATGTCTGCATCGTTTTGGTGGAATGTAGTTAATTAGAATGGAAACCGTTTTGAAAAAGGGAAGGACTGATTTATGTACAATATAGCTATACCTGTATTTTGCCAAATTCATAGTCATCTGGTCGTGCTTTTCTGTCCCTTTTCATGTCTGCTCTAGCTATTTTCTCTAGGTCACTCTTTTTGAGATGGTTTGCTCGTGGTAATGAGGTCTTGTCCATTGTCTTTGCAATCTTCCGCATTTCTTTTGTGTCGGTTGGCAGCAGCAGGGAGTCGAGGTACATGATTACTGGCCCCTGTGACAAACCATTGACATGCTTTTTGTTCTTTTCTTCCTGAGGCAAGTATCTGTGTTTCTGCCATATCTTGGCTCCTTCCTTAATACATTCGACAATTACCTCGCAGAAATCCATCTTTGCCATCTCTAGATAGTTCATGTCCTCTACCATTATAGCTTGTCGGGCGAAGATAGCGGCGCTTGACCCGCAAACAACGTTGTGGAAAAAAATAAGGAAAAATATTTTAACTGATTTCCTGTTTGACTGTTCGTCATCTAGTTCGACCAATTTATTTAGCTCTGCGAACAGTTCTTTTGGCCTGAAATCTGTATGTTTGAAGCCAAGGTCTGACATCAGTTTTTTCATTGAAGTTGGGCTCTTCGCTGGCCTTGGTGCTGACTTTTCCGTGCCGTTTGGGTAATCAAACACCTTGTGTATAGCTTCCTTGGTAATCTTGAGTTTCTTGTCTTCGGTATCATCATCAAAGGTTATTGTCATGCTTTCTATGTCCAGGTTGTCGTAGATGTGTGCTGCAAGTGGTCTGCAGATGGAGCCCGTTATTTTGCAGTTCTCTATGCTGCCAAATCCTGCCGTCCTAATATCTTCCCTGTGACGGTCTTTAAGTAAATTCCATGCTTTCTTGACATGAGCGAATGCTGACCCTGCCTTGATTTGGCATTTCTCTTCGTCTGTTTGTTGCTGTTCTTCGTCAACTGTTGGTGCTGCCAATTCTTTTCCGCTTGTCTTTCTTCTCTTTCTGTCCTTCTGTCCTGATTGGTTCTGTTTTAGAAGACAAAATGAAAGGGTTTCGTTAGAAAGGAACGTTAGATCCTGAGTCCTTAATAGTGGTATTCAAAATTAGTACATGAGTGTGTTTTTACATCATTGTCATGTTCTGCGTCGGTGTCATGCTCGTCGGCATCATCGCCGTCTATAGGAATGAAGTCTGCATCATGTTCCCTGTCATTGTCGTCATCATTGGTATCTGAACCTTTGCTGTTGGTATCGTCTTGTTCTTTTTCTATCCTTCGTCGTTTGTTTTTCTTCTTGCGTTAAGCTTGTTTCTTCGTGGTGGTTGGTGATGTTGGCGGGAGTACCATTAGAGGTACTGGCTGATTCTGCAAGGTACTAGTGTCGATGATGTTTTCAGCATTGTCCTTTTGCTTTAGCCTTTTTGCTCCAAGAGTAAAAACAGTGCTTGTATCTAATTTCCTCTTTTTTTTGCTTGTTGCCGGATGTTTATTCTTGTTGAGCCTGGTGTAAGTTATCATTTCTTCTACAGGTGGTTTGTTCCTCATGTTTTGTTCTGTGTCCTTTTCTGATGAATGAGGAGTCATGCTACCTGTTTCTCCGCTGTGAATATCACCGTCTTCGTGTCCTGTATAATGACCAAGTAACAAAAAATGATGTTCTTTTTATCCGAAAATAGCTGATACACATTTAAAATATATGTCTTCCATGATTATGCATAAGGAATGTGAAACTTCCAAAGGGGATTTTTAGTTTTATTTTCTTGGGTTAAGATAGGTTATTACTATTGTTACCGATTGAGCTAATCAGGGGATGGAAGAAAATATTAATTAAGGTTATGAGTGCAGCTGGGGTAGTGAAGTTAGGGTGAAGCATTTTCTGAGACAAAAATGCACTCTGCAGGTGATATTTCATAATTGGAGGAATATCATCAATGATAGTTCAAGATTTATTGGGTAAGTTAAACTGTTTTTGAATTAAAAACAAGATAGTGTGTGAACATTTTTTATGTTTTCTATAAAGAAATATATAAAAAGTGGCAGGTAGTTTTATTTGTAGACATAGTTAAGTCATTGTTGTCAAGGATAACAGTTAAGTTATTAATAACTCTCAATATAGTTTTTTGTAGATGGACAGTGGAGACTTTTTGCTCAAACCTTTGACAGGAGCTTGTTGATTTGCATGCTCTTCAGCAGGGTCTTCGTCAGTATTTTGCTGCGTTTTAGCTTCTTTGTGAGGATTTGTCATTGCTGCATAAAAAATGGGCAGGTGTTAGAAGCAGAGTCGAGTGTCACAGGAAAAAAACCTGTGGTGTGAAAACAAATTTGCATGGATAGAGAGGCACGGGTTGTTTTACCATAGAAGCACAAGGTACATATATTCTTTGTTCACGGTATTTCACGGCAGAGGCACTTAATTTGAAAAAAGGTTACATTGACCGGACAAGGGATGTAGAAAATCTCGTACGGTTATCAGTTTAGGCCTCTCAGGATGCTTGCGGGGTTTGGATCTATGGACGTATTCTAGTTACTGATGTTTCAGGTTTTTTACCTTTGAGCACAAATCGTATGGCGAAAATCCCAAGGCGGAGAGCAGTAGCATTTCTATTAAATCTCATCTCTGCGCTAGTTCAATTTGTTAGGCAAATTGATTTTGGTTATTAGAAAACTCCTTGGTAGCGGTGGCTAGGGTTGCTGTTCCTGGAAGTGGAAAAATCACTACGATCTACCCGGTGGAATGGAGTGGGATAGAATGATAATTACCTTCAGTTGCTTGTGCTGTGTTTTGCGCTTCCATCCGCTTATTGTGTCGTTGCTCCTTTTTTGTTGCGATTTCCGCCGCCGCTATTGAAGTCCTCGCCGTCGGTCGCCGCAGCCGGCAGGGTTATCGGTGTTGTCGCGGGCAGAGTGTGGCTTTTTGTTTGTCGGATTTGAGTGTGGTTGGCGAACGCGGTGGCGGTTATCCGGTGACGCGAACTCGATTTCGAGTTTGTGTTTGTGTGTATAAGGAAGGAGGAGAGCGTGCGGGAGTGATGAAGGTTTCGAGATTTATTTTCCGGAAGGGGAAGCAAGGTAGTAGAAGAGGGAGGGAGAGATGGAAACCGTCGAACCGTCTCCAATCGTCAGCCGTCCGTTTGGGCATCAAGATTCGTTATGCTTGGCTTGGTTTTTTTTGTGCTACAGTATTTGTTTTAGTGTTGAGACTGTTAGTTCTGAAGTGGAGCCTCTCTACATGCATTTGGATGCAGGCACACGAGGCACATAAGTGCAGGTTCTACAGGCACGTGGATGCAGGCACGGAAGTGTGGGTTCTACAAGCACTTCCAGAGGGAAGCACAGGAGACACAGAAGTGTGGGTTCTACAGGCAGTTAGAGAACCACGGGTCAGGCCAGTGTCGTATGAGGCACGTGGATGTAAGCAGCGGAGGCACGGAAATGCAGCTAATACAGGCACGGACATGCTACTTCTCGAGGCACGGGTACCAACCCTGTGGACGTAGTACAAGAGTGCGGTGGCAGAGGCATGTGTTAGAATGCTCAGTTAAAGAGGCATGGTTGTGAAGTCTCGGGAGCGACGCGGGCGTGGCAGTGGGACCATGTAAGAGTCACGGCGTATGTTTCGTTAGGCATGTGAGGCACGTTGGTTCAGGCACGGAAGGCAGAAAAGGTGAACCGACAACAGGCACGTACGTGTGTTTTGTCAAGTCATGGGTGTGTACTCTCTGGATGCACAAATGTGTGTCGGGAGAGGTATGGGTTCGACTACTCGGTTACAGAACAACGTTCGTGAAGTCACGTGGGTGTGGCATTAGGGGGCACGTAAGAGTCTGGGCGAGTGCCACATGAGGCACGTGGGTGCATGTACGTGTAGGCAAAGAAGTGAAGGCATCACGTTTGTGAAGTCACGTGGTAGTGCTGAAGTGGAGCCTTTCTATATGCATGTGGATGCAGGCACACGAGGCATTGAAGTGCAGGTTCTACAAGCACGTTGATGCAGGCACAGGAGGCCAGTGTTGTGTGAGGCGCGTGGATTTAAGCAGTGGATGCACAGAAATGAAGCCAACGCAGCCACAGACATGCTGCTTCTCGAGGCACGGGTATCAACCCTGTGGATGTAGTACAAGAGTGCTCTGGGAGAGGCATGTGTTAGAATGCTCGGTTAAAGAGGCATGGTTGTGAAGTCTCGGGAGCGACAAAGGCACGTATGTGTGTTTTCTCATGTCACGGGTGTGCACTCTATGGATGCACAAACGTGTGGCTGCAGAGACATGGGTCCGAGTGTTAGAATGTTTGGTTAAAGAGGCATGGTTGTGAAGTCTCGGGAGCGACAAAGGCACGTACGTGTGTTTTCTCATGTCACGGGTGTGCACTCTATGGATGCACAAACGTGTGGCTGCAGAGGCATGGGTTCGAGTGTTAGAATGCTCGGTTAAAGAGGCATGGTTGTGAAGTCTCGGGAGCGACAAAGGCACATTGGTTCAGTCATGGAAGGCAGAAAAGGTGAATCCACAACAGGT